>NC_135212.1:46850824-47073324 GCF_052324685.1 Brachyhypopomus gauderio
TCAGATTTGTTTACAGGCGTCGTGTACAGATAGTATATAGTCTCGAAATACGCGATTTATATTTCGAAATGTATACTTAAAAATATACCGTAAAGTGGGGTTTGCTGTAAACAGTCAAACTGATGTGGATCTTCAGACCCCCAAAAGTAGCTATTTTTGAGGTTTGGTGTCCACGAAGTGTTGGCTATCTATGTTTGCTGCACCCTAGAATAACAGGTGGCCAAGTCAAGTGACTCAGGTGGACACCAAGTTATTCTTAACACAGTAACCTCAGCACATGTCCAGGAGTCGGGAGCCCTGCGTTAGTTGATACACTGCGCGCTACTGGCACGGACTCGTTACGCCTCGCGCACGCTTATCTAACTAATGCTATTCTCATCAGTTTAATAACAGCAAGACAAAGTGTTTATTACTATTTCTGTTAATACATTTTGCAATATCTATGTTCAGCGATAAAGAAAACGACATGACGTCTCTTCTTTTAGGATGACGACACACTAGAGGAAGTTTGCCAGCAGATCCTAAAACAGTGGACTGACTTCTCCTCCCGGTCCGCAGCTGCTAGCGGTCAGCCAGATGGTATGAGTGCCTTAGCTGGAGGCCTGACTCTTAAAGTGACCTGCTGTGTGATTCCTTCCTAATCTTGTGCCCCTGGACTTACTCCTGAATATCTCAATACTGTTAAAATGTGAAATGCTAACTTCTCCCTGTCATCTTGTCATCTTGCTCCAAACCACATCACTGAATTTTAAAGGGTACATGTGTGACAACTGCCCTTTCTTGTTACACCATCTCAACTAACTCTCTCTCTGTCTGTCTGTATGTTTCTGCATGCCTGTGAATGTGTGTGCTCTATAGAGGTCCAGGCCATTGCCAGTCTGATAGAGAAACAGGCTCAGATTGTAGTCAAACAGAAAGACGTGTCTGAAGAATCCAAAAAGAGGAAAGAGGCCCTACTTGCTCAGTATGCCAATATCACAGATGAAGAAGAATATCCTTACACGTGTGAGCCCGAGTGTCTAGTGTACTGATCAAAGACACAAAGAAGCTCCAACTGGTGTTATCACATGTTTTCTCCAACACCCCAACTGTCTCTGAGTTTTCTAGTGTTATGACCCTCATTCTTCAGTTTCCTTAACCTTCACACCGAAGGGGGGCCCGAGGAGGAGTTGGGGGCAGTGGGAATACCCAGTGACAAATGTATCCTTTTGTTAAATGAAAGATTCACCTTTAATCTGCGGCTTATAGGCCTGCCCTGCAGACATCTGGCATGGGAATCTCTAGACATGACTGAAGCTTTGCTGGATTTTCCCCAGGGAAGCTGGATGGATATGGTGTATTCTCTGTTTGGAGAGGGAAGCAGCTCACGTTCCCACAGCAGAATATGAGGGTGATGGAGCCACAGAGCACTGCACTAATTCTCACTGAGCAAGGTGTAGTCCAGCGATTGGCTCTCCAGTTCCTCTGCCATAAGCAAGTGCAGACTTAACTTTTCAACATCAATGGTTTTAGTGGCCGATTTAGTGTCTGCCTGTCTTGGTTCAGATGTTCACGTAGGATGCATTGGGCATCCCTGATCTTGGTAGCTTAAACATGGCTTCACTATGTTCCCTTGAAGCAACACCCATATCTGCATATGCACTGTTGCATGCTGAAGACGTAATAAGGGCGCAATACTCTCCACAGTCGTACTGTAGCACCAAGTATCACAAAACATTTTAGTGAACACTGTTCCCATACAGAAATTATACCCTGTGCAGGTGTGATGTATTTTAGAAACGTTTTTCTGGACCTTTCTGTAATTCATATAATTTATGAATATTTAATCTAAGGCCAGCTAGACTAAGTGATGGCGAGAAGAAATACATGTAATACACATTCCAGAAAGATTAATACTATGAAATAATGTTAGAGCTGTCTGTATGTCATCACGTATTTTTCCAGTGGTGAGGTCAAGGGTATCCTGGTAGACGCACAGCCCCAGGTGTTCATTCATTTGAGACACTGACCAGACGAGGGAACAGTTGACTGAGTCCATCACATCTTAAAAGCCCGAAGTCAGCTGCCTACCAGGCCTTGTAAACACACTCCCAATTAAATTCCTGGGGAGTCTGGAACCGCCTGTGTCTTCTTATGTAGAACACTGTAGTCTGGTACTTCTGACCCTCCCAAGGCTCAAGTTTACGTCCTTCACCGTGCCATCTCAGCGCTGTTCAAGAACACCAACGTGCAAGACGTGCTGAGCCTACAGAAGCAGCAGCGTGAGCTGTCCAGAGAGGAGGCGCACAAGAAGAAGGAGCAGGATAAGGTGCAGCGGGAGAAAGACAAGCTCTCCAAACAGGAGCGCAAGGACCGGGAGAAGAAGCGCACGCAGAAAGGGGAACGCAAGAGATAGACCACCGGGTGAAAAGCACGCCACACTGCAGACTGGACGAGGCCTTCACTGAGACCCGAGAGATACGACCATGCCTCAACACACTCTGCTCTGATGCGATACGTAGGCGTCCGGGTCATTATTTTTTTTGTATGTTTTTTTTTCCCCCCCTTATTCTTTAATGTAAGTGACATACCACTCTGTAAGTGGATCTGGTTTACTAAAGCCATAGCACGACAAAACAGTGCTTCTCCATCCCACTCCTGGACTCCTTAGGTCTAAGACCAAGAACCACTGCAGTGACACAACCAGCCACTGATTGAAGGTTTCATGAGCCACTGATATGGAGACTAGATGTCCTTTTTAACATTACTGATGCCACTTTCTTTAATAGTTCTGGCATGTTGTCAATAAGCATGAATCTGTAGGTCAGAGCTCCTTTCTTTTTAAGGTTTTTTATGATCATACTCAACATGACTGGTGGATATAGCCAAAAATGTAATAATGAAGCTGCTTCTGGAGGCCGCCAACATGCCTTCTATTTTTAACAGCTCATTATCTCAACCACCTCAGGAAAAGTGCCAGGAACAGGTGGTCTTTGGTTTTCAGCTAACCTCCTCCAAGTATTTACAAAACTGTAGGCCTTCTTTGTGTTCAGCAATACACAGCAAATTCACAGACAATCCAAAGAGAGGAACTTTGTCCTTAGATTTTGGGACAGATATGGGGGAGGGGGACATATTGTAGTCTTAGCTGTTACACATGGCCGCCATGCATTGTATTGTGGTAATGCTGTTTACTTTGCTAGAGCAGTATTCACTACAGGCCAACTTCAGTGAGTCTACATTCAGCAGTGTAGCAAAGCGATTAGGATAGCTGTGAACATTGTCCTAATGTTCATTTAAAGCTGCTACATTTGCAAATCCATACCTCACAAAATACCTTTCTTTATTCTATGTGGGTTAGGTTATAGATACATGCATGTCTCTGCTCTCGTCCCCTCCAAACGCACTTTTTCTTCACATATTGTCCCTTCAGATCAACATGTTAAGTGTGAGGGATAAGATTCAGGCAGACCTCTTCATGACTCGCAAACATGGAAGTCAGAGTTGCAGTGTGGTTACACTTGATGTAACTGGTAACCTTTACTTTTGTCTGAACTTTTATATTTGTCCTCCAAACTTTACATCACAGCGACACTTGTGTAGGAGTTGTTTGATTTATGGCTTAGTCCTTCATAGAGTGTTTAGTTTTATTGAGCAGGGAATCTGGGGCTATATTGTGATCTTTGCTTTTCCACACTGCAATGAATTGCAATGGGTGCATTTTAATACATTTCCAAGTATAAAAACAATCTTAAGCATCAGTTTGTATTTTTGAACTTAGTTGCACTGGACACTAATTTATTTGTGGCAGTAACTAGTAATACAAAGTAGCAATAAAATGTTAATCACAAACAGAAACATTAAAATGCATCATCAGAACAACCATCCCTAACATGAGCAAATCTCAAGCCGAATGATTCACTGGTGAGTCCAAGCACGAGTCATTTTGTTCTAGGTCTTCCAAGGAACATTTCAGTCTTTTATTGTTTTCAAATAAGCAAAATCACTTAAGAAATCTGATTCATCATAGACTTCCATCAGTTTACAGAACAATTGAAGCAAGATTATACTGTTACTTAATGATTTAAATAGAGTTGTATTCTGACTCAAGATATGCGCCAGGTACTATATAAGCATTGTTCGAAATGTATACTTCAAAATATACATGGCCTCACTATCTGAAGTTAGAATACTTCTCATTAAGAATAAATAAAATCACTTACCAGAATTAAAGATATCTGGAAAATACTTTGCAATTATTGTTGAAACCAAATGCAAAATAAATCTTCCAATAAATAGGTAAAATACGAGAAAAACGGAAAATCGATAGTTATAGCATCTTAAGTTTACCATCACGGATATCGATTTCTTTAAAGCAGACACTAATTAAACCATCAAATTTAAATAATTCCAAAATAAATATATATATATATATATTTTTAGAACATGGCATACTGGGAAATGTTTTCAGAGGGTGTCAACCGTTACATTTATACTAAAATCTGAGGTCTAGGAGGGTGACATTATCCTTCAAGCTTGCTGACATTAACTTTATAGCCTTCTCCAGGAATCACTGATCAGCAGATAAAAGGTCCCCTCTTCCAGTTTCCCCCACACTTAATCTTTCTGCATCGTCCTGTCTTGCCTTGACCCCACCTCTCACACTAACCCACTGCCTCTCCACATCTTCATTCTCTCACTCACTGTCTTTTGGTTAGTTAAATCTTGTTTGTCCACAAGAGACACGGGGAGTCACTTGAAATCCATGGGAAAACAGCTCTGGTGATCTTACTGCCATAATTTCCTCACGATATCCTTTGGAGAAGTTTACTGTGTGTTGATCGAGATCTTTAATTAATAATAGGTATTAAAAGATAAAAATGTTACTGAACAGAGGATTCCATCTATTGCTCAGAACCGAGCCTACTGTATCACTGTAGTTAATAACTTAACAACATTCACTCATTCAACTGAACGCCAAATCTGATCTCTACCCCTCCTGTTCTACACACTCTGTGTGGGCTAGATAAACAAGGCACTTTGGGTGAGCAGTGCCCATGCACAGATATGTGCAAGAGCAAATGGCAGTCATGGGTCAAAGAGTGGGCGAGGGGGTGTGGATCTGTCTGGTGTGATCAGGTCAGAACTGGCTCTCTCCTCAGCTCCTGCCTCTGGACTGGCGTTGGTTTTGGGCAGGGTCATCTGCAGAGCACACCAAAGAGCCGTGCGGGACTTCCTGGTGCTGGCAGTCAGGTCCATCAGAGCACAGGCCAAAAGGACTTCTGACAGACGTAAACAGGAGAGATGGGGCAGCAGGATTAACACATTTAATACGAGTCGGCTCTGTCTGTTACAAACAACTAGTGCACATGATCATTCGGCTGAAGCAGGTCTGTATGATTTCTGACATTTATTAAATAACACAGAAAGCAACAATTAACAGTTCAGCCTTTCAGTGCATACTGTAAATAGCATGGATTAAGCAGCTATTAACTGTTCCCCACTCTAGTTCCCCAGATAAAAAAAAAAAAAGAAGAACGGGTCTCTAGGCATTTTATGCATTATACGATCTCATAAAACAACGTGCATGTCTGGCACTGTCCTTATTTCCTTCTTGTTTAAAATAAATATATACAGTCATGCCCGAAAGTACTCATACCCCTGGCAAATTTTGACTTAAATTTACTTTTATTTAACCAGAAATTATATTTTTGACTGGAAATGACACCGGCATCTACCAGGAGATAATACGATGATGTACAAGAGGCATCATTGTGGGAAAAAATATTTCTCAGCTTTTATTCACATTTGAACAAAAAATGGCATGTCCAAAATTATTCATACCCTTTGAAAACTCACAGTATATGAGAAAATCCAAAGTTCTGGTTAAATAAAAGTAAATTTAAGTCAAAATTTGCCATGGGTATGAATACTTTCGGGCATGATTGTATATATCACTAGTGTCCATCATGTGCAGTTATAACCCCACCACCAAGTGGGTATGGAGCCACCTCTGTCCTCTCTGAGGAAGGCTGGGCCATGTCTCTGTCTGCTGTTCAGCTCGTCCTTGCGCCGGGCCTGGGTGACGTAGATGGCCTCCAGGTGTCTGTCCAGCACTGAGCTGATGTTAGCATGGAGGGGGAAACTACGCACACGCTCCATCTTCCCCAACAAGCTCACCAACTACAACACAAAACACATGGCACAAAGGCACAGTTTCACTGATGAAAAGCTTGAAATAATTGTAGTGTACGAATGGTATTTCTGAATTCCAAGATTAGTTCACAAATAAAAAATCAGTGCAGCTTGCTGCTTTAGCCATTTAACCTTCAGTATAAAATGAAACCAGTCAAGTGACAAACTGAACATTACTAATTGTAATCCCAGTTTTGCTTCTGTAAGATTCTTAAGTGCTGACCTTGGTCTGCTCTCGAAGCTGGTCCACTATGAGCCTGTCCACTCTGGAGGGGTTTAGAGGCATCTTGGGGAGAGAGATATTGTTTGCTGTGCTCACACGTTTGCCTGGGTAGCTTTTCATGAGGAGAGCCTCCGTCTATCATAAAACGTGAAGGGCATGTGTACAGTTAATTGCTCATCTCTTATTTGTCTCATTTCCAAAGGGCTTCTCAGACCCAAAATAAATCCTTCATTGACTAATGACTCTGGATAAAAAACATTAATAAATACAACTAACAACACAGTATGATGGACCAAAATTACAAACAGCACAAGCTGTTGCTTATGTAGATGTGTTTTCACTAACCGTCTTTCTGTCCTTCTCCATCATTCTCCACTGTTCATAGCACTCTTCCAAATGATAGTGCAGCTGGCTCGTGGGGCCTCCAAGACTCTTGCCAAGACTCTGTGACATGTTGGACAGAAACCCAGGGAAAGGCCCATCTCCTCTGTTTAGACCCGGCCCCATCAGTTCCTGCAAGTATGGGTTTAAGGCAGGAAATTCGCCATCTGGCAGAAGCTCACTCACGTCCATGAGAGGCACAGAGCCACCATAGGCCAAAAGGGAGCGGGAAGGGAGCAGGGGGCACTGGTTTTGCCGGGGCTCGCCAGCCTGGTAACGGTAAGGAAGCACCTGGGATGGTGCGGATCTGGCTTGGCTTAAACCGGCTCCGTTGTGTCTGGCCTGACCAGCGTACATACCGCCCAAGACGTGGTACGGGTTCTGCAGAAGGCCTCGTTTCTTTTCTCCCTCCCCGTGAAAGCCAGTGGTGGGTTTTGCTCCACACCGCTGAGAGAAGTGCCCGTCCCCCATATAGGCCGTGTCGATGCCCGACTGCAGCCTGCTCTTCTCCTGCTGCAGGTTGAAGTCTCCACTGCCTGCTACCTTTCTTAGTCCCTCCAAACCCAACCCCAGGCCTGCCTGTCCAATCCTTCCATGTGGAGCAAGCTCATCACCCTGCCCAAAATCTGTGTGGATTCTGGCTGGGGCTCTCTGCATCTGTTGGGAGGACAGGGATGGAACAAACTCGGCCACAGAATGGGACATGAGGGACATCCCTGGGGTGTTGTTGCTGCTGCTGGTCTTGCCTGGACACTTGGGGTGACTTTGGTACGGGTGCGACAGGTCATTATGGTACTGGCTGAGACTGCTCTGGCCAACCTCTTTGCCCTGGTGTGCAGTTGGAAAACCAAATGACGGGGTAAAGGCTTTAGTAGGCTGGAATAAATCTGACTGCAGCACAAACGCAGAAAAATCCTT
This sequence comes from Brachyhypopomus gauderio, assembly GCF_052324685.1. Taxonomy (NCBI): domain Eukaryota; kingdom Metazoa; phylum Chordata; class Actinopteri; order Gymnotiformes; family Hypopomidae; genus Brachyhypopomus; species Brachyhypopomus gauderio. The sequence continues at coordinate 46,858,521 of NC_135212.1, forward strand.
ATTGCTATAATCACTCTGTGAGAGCTGACTCTTATTCCCAATTTCACCCACTCCGTGTTCCCTCGTGCTCTCTTTCTTTACACTGGGCGCAGGCGAAACAAACGTCGACATGCTCTGGGAGGGCAGACTCATCAGATCAACCATATTTTCATCCTGAACCTCCACTGGTTCTCTGTTATAGACACCCACCTGCTCCCCCATCAGAAAAGCTTGCACGTCACTGGTCAGCTTGTTTGCAGCTTGCAGTGAGAAAGGCCTGCTCTGTTCCATTTTGGTTCTGTTCAGTGAAGAGAAGTCTTGGTACAGGCTGAAGAGAGTGTCATTCATTTTGTTCGGAAGGCAGCAGGGGTCCCCGTTCTCAGAGAGGGCATCACTGGAACTGCAGAAACTGCTATCCTTACCAGGCATGCCAAGCTCAGTTTTACTTGGCCGGCACTTGGACAGGAAGGAGCTCACAGCAGGAGGGAGGCTAAGACCAGGAGGAGGTCTCTTTAAGTCTTGGACAAGAGGTGTATAGGATTCAGAGCCTCCATTGCAGGTTGAGAAGAACCAGGCTGGGTCAGTAGCATCAGAACCATTGAAATGATGGTAAATGTCCGTGCTTTGATTGCAGTTGCTTCCCGCTGGCTGAGTGTGGGTTTTATTGATGGGCTCAGGACAGAGATGGTTATGCTGGCTACCAGAGCTGGGCTGCATATTTATGTCAGAATTAAGGTACTGTAAGCCATCCTCCTTCATTGCCTTTGGGGACCACACAGTTCTAAGACCAGGTGGTTTCCTGTGTAAGAGTTAAACAAAGACTTAGGAGTTTTACAAAATGTTTAGCATAATTTGGCCATTGAGGCTAAAGAAAATATTTAATAGAAATATTGCTAGACATCAAATATATTTATGCATGCATACTTACTCCTGTGAGAAGTCCATTGGATCTACATCCTCCAAGATTGTGGACACTAACCCATAGAGATCAGCCTCACTTCTATAGTCATTTTTATCTAGACTCCTGTTAGAGATGTTTCCGCTTTAGCAAACCACATAAAATGTTGCTGCTGTTTAAAACATCATTCTTTAAATTTTTTACTTTAAGTGAAACTTATTTTGAATAAATGTTTTTCATATCCAGACTACTGATTTTGGTACAGGGTTAGAGCGAATAAAACAAACATTACTTAATGTTACTTAAGAACATAACATTTTTTATTACATTTCCTTTTTCCCCCAGATTTATGTTTGTCCAATTTAAAGGAAACCAGGATCCAGGAAACACATTATATACTACTACTAAAAAGGACTGCTGTATCCTAGAGTGTTATTAAGCATTCAGTAATCTTTCAGTTGACAAAAACTGAACAGTTTTTTTTACACTGGCTAAATCAGTCCTATTTTTGAACAATATGATCATAATCCTAATATTGTGACAACTGTCACAAACATGACGTCTTTTGTGCTACTAAAGCAGCACCGAATATAATGGCCCAAGGAGACACAACTGAGAGTAATACAACCATACATGTACAATCCCACTGATGATTTTGCGATTAATTGTCAGCTTTTGGTTGTAGATAAGTCTAATTAAGATTTGCTGATGGAATGGTAAGAAAAAACCTACAGCTTTAGAAACAAACAGTTCAATGGACAGTGTAAAATTTAATGGCCTGCCCTGCAAAATAACCAAGTCATTGCTAGGTAAAGTTGCCAATATCATCAATTGTGATTCACACCCCAATCACAATTTGTCCTCCGCATTTACTCATCTGTGCAGTGAGAACACACCCACTAGTGATCACAAGGGAGCTGTGGTACACAGTCTACTGACTGCCTAGTTAAACAAGTCTACTACTAGTCTCAGTGTAGCTTAACTAACCTTTTATATTTAGCTTTACATGTATATTACATATTTTAGCATTTGCCAGATGCACTTACCCAGAACAACTTGCATAAAATTATCGGAAGACAGTATGTGTACACCCTGGGACTCAAACCCCTGGCTTTGGTGTTAGAACCCTTGACAGTTGTCAGTAGTACTATTCACTTTACTGTCTTCATAGGACATCTTGTATATAGGCCCTTGGGTCATTTTCTCAATACTTTAAATTCATTGAATAAATTTGAATTAGATTCAGCTTTCTCTTCAGAATAATGTGAACGTATAACAAACTCAAAAGTAAAAGAATAAACTGATCACAAATGTAACGTACCAGTTGAAAATATGAATAATAATTTATTATCATTTATTCATATGTTGATGTACTTTGCAGTTTCTATTCTACATGCATCATACACAATAACTTGAAAACTAAATTTGTTACTGAAACACTGCTTGTGGAGTGATTCAATAAACACATTCATTATCATTTCCAATCAATTTATTTACATTAAGGTAAATCTTTTATTGCACTTATTTAAGGGTTTTTACTACGCAAAACTGAATACACAACATATCTATTTAAGATCTCACCTTGGTGGGATTCCTTGAGCACAATTGATCAGTTGATTAGGGTCATCATAGGTCGACCAGGAATTGTAGGGAAGATTTACTGAAAGATCCGTGTTCAGATCTGTAGCGAAAGGCTGACGCAGTCGTCCACTGTCTCCACTAAAATCATTCTGTTTAACCAAGGGGAAATCAAGTGGAACAAACTCGTACAATACACGCATGTAGGAGTTATGAATTTCAGATTTAATTTAAAATCAATTAATAGAATGCATATTTTATAGTAATGCATTTGTTTCTCACCTTGCAAGGGGAGTAGTACGAGTCTGTTCCTGTATTGTGAAATCGATCAAAGGCCATCTTTGCTCCATTTACATCCACACTGATTTTAGTTTTCACTGCATTATTAACCTTGAATCACAAAATAAATATTTTACTTTGACTTTTAGTAAATGGCCTACAAAAAAAAACTATAGTAGTAAACACTGTAGTAAACGCTGTGGTGAGGAAATGAGTGGTACATCCATACTGCCAAGCAGACCCCAAACTTAGGTCTACATAATTGGATCAAACACAACACTAGAACCTGAAACTCATCAACCTTTGTTGAAGACCTTAGTTTATATAAATATTGAACATCAAATTTCTAGCCATTTATATCCAATAAGGCAATGAAAAAAAATCACCTTGCTAGCTAGCTGACTGGCTAGGATGCACACCATGAGGGTATGCAAGCTGAGGTGGCCAACATATTAACTTCGCTATTTAGCTAGCTACTCGCGTCTTGTTTCTCTCAATGTCTGACATTAAAGACATAAAAGCTAACTAAATCCTGAAAACGAACCGTGTGGAAACGGTACCGTCAACGTTACTAGAGTTGCGTTTGAGTAGAACTAGCATAAAGCTAGTTTTATCACCCGTAACCATCTACAACGCTCACGTAATCCCCAACAAGCTAGCTTAGCTAACAGAGTTAAGTTACGGTAAACTACGGACTAAATCTTACCTCCATCGCTAACAAGCACACATTAATTGTCTCTATAAAATCGCTTGCCACCACAGTATATTTCTCACGATTGTCGAACTTTTTTTTGACCGATTAAAACGTTCAAACGCGAGAGATGGTGACAAGAGTTGACGAGGCGGGCGGGTAGCGATACGCCTCGCGCTCACCCGTTGGAACCATTGTGACGAGCCTGCGTCCTCGAGATCGTCATTCCCCGCGAACTCGGTTTCCATCGCCTCGAACGCCTTTTGATTTCGATTGGTCACCATCGCCAGAACGTCCAATCATAACGGACAAAGAGTAACAGGGCAGAAAAACGAACCATAGCAACATATTTTTTTTTATCACGAGGCGCGTCGCTGAGGTTCCACAGTGAAAGGGCGCTGACGCACAGATAGCATGCAATGGCCTACGCCCGTGACAACATTTGCACGCTGTTTCGACTTTTATAAATTACAACTGGGAAAATATCAGGTGAAGGAGTGTCATATCCCGCCCTGTTCACTCCAGAAATCGCCATAAATATAGGCCATATACACATTTAATGAATACTAAATGCCAGAGGTGGGGACTCGAGTCACATGACTTGGACTCGAGTCAGACTCGAGTCATTAATATTAAGACTTTTGACTTGACTTGAAAAAATATTCAGAGACTTAGACTTGACTTGGACTTTTACACCAATAACTTGGGACTTGAATTGGACTTGAACCTTTACTTGCAAAGACTTGATTTTTTTTTTACCCCAAATCTAAATTTTAAAACGCATATTAATATTTATAAAGTGCGCCCCATTAATTTCATTTCCGTCCTTCTGACGCAGACCAGTCCTCTGCTTTTCATATATGTAATGCTGCAGCCCGGAGCCCCGGTGGGCGTGGGTAAAGGGCGGAGCATAAGTCAATCATTTTCGAATGCAGCCAATCAGATACTACACTTTCGTTGTCAATCAATTTTTATTAAGCCAATTATCAGCCAGAGTTAGCTGTCAATCATTTTTTACTGCAGCCAATCTTAACAGATTTGCCAAAAGAAGGCGGAAACTGCACGGAGAAGCTATTTAAACAGAAGTATATGCAATTCTTGCACAAAAGTAGCTGAATAAAAACATTAGAAGAGCCATGACTTTAGACATTTTTAAATAAAAGTTTAAAATACTTCTCACTTGTTATTCTGGAACGGCACTTTAATGTTTTTTTTTCCTTTATTGCACGTATTGCATCATTTACATCATATATATATATATATATGTGGCGAGTGTAAATTGTTAGCGGAGGGGAGGTGTAAATGGACACAAATTAAGTATTATATCGCGATCGATCGCCAAGTATAAGCGCCTCCGCCGAGCAGAGCGTTGAGGAGCGATTTCGATTGGAGCATCGTGCTCTATTTTGTATTATTAATTTTTTGCTGATGCTGGTCCAGCGTGTCGCGTGCCACTGATTATGCCTCGGCGTGCCAACGGTGGCCCGCGTGCCATAGGTTGCCGACCCCTGCTGTAGAGCCTTTGAATATTAAAACCATTGTAGAAATTAAGCTCAGCAAGTAAAGTAAAAGAAGGACGCGATCACACAGTCTCATTGAAAATGTAGGAGTTAATGAATAAAGTGCACCAACGCAAAACCCGTGACATAATCCAAATAAAGTTTGAAGATTAGTATTGTTTTGATATAATCAAATGACGATGGAGCGTTGGAGTTATCGGACAGAGTTGATCAAATCAGAGTTAATCCAACTCAATGACTCCCGCAAAGATGTAATTAAACTCTGCCCACGAATTTCTCTTGGCGAAAGATACACGGTGAGCATACGATATCTAGCTAGCTCTCCATAATTATGACGATTAAAAGCAATGCCTGATTATATAAAAAAAATACTGGTCTTCAAACTTTGGATTTGGATTATGTCACGGGTTTTGCGTTGGTGCACTTTATTCATTAACTCCTACATATTCAATGAGACTGTGTGATCGCGTCCTTCTTTTACTTTACTTGCTGAGCTTAATTTCTACAATGGTTTTAATATTCAAAGGCTCTACAGCAGGGGTCGGCAACCTATGGCACGCGGGCCACCGTTGGCACGCCGAGGCATAATCAGTGGCACGCGACACGCTGGACCAGCATCAGCAAAAAATTAATAATACAAAATAGAGCACGATCCTCCAATCGAAATCGCTCCTCAACGCTTTGCTCGGCGGAGGCGTTTATACTTGGCTATCGATCGCGATATAATACTTAATTTGTGTCCATTTACACCTCCCCTCCGCTAACAATTTACACTCGCCACATATATATATATATATGATGTAAATGATGCAATACGTGCAATAAAGGAAAAAAAACATTAAAGTGCCGTTCCAGAATAACAAGTGAGAAGTATTTTAAACTTTTATTTAAAAATGTCTAAAGTCATAGCTCTTCTAATGTTTTTATTCAGCTACTTTTGTGTAAGAGCGGCATATACTTCTGTTTAAAGAGCTTCTCCGTGCAGTTTCCGCCTTCTTTTGGCAGATCTGTTAAGATGATTGGCTGCAGTAAAAAATGATTGACAGCTAACTCTGGCTGATAATTGGCTTAATAAAAATTGATTGACAACAAAAGTGTAGTATCTGATTGGCTGCAGTCGAAAATGATTGACACATGCTCCGCCCTTTACCCACGCCCACCGGGGCTCCGGCCTGCAGCATTACCCTTCTCCTGCTTTTCCACACTCTGTACGTGTGTGTGCATGAGCTGCAGCACAACCAATCAAAAGGGGGGTTGGCGAACGTAAATTTTTACCGGGCGGGGTGTAAAATGGACACAAATTAAGTATTATATCGCGATCGATCGATCGCCAGTGGTTGGTGCCAGAGCGAACTAGTAACTCATTGAATCATAGATGTGGATCAGAGGTAAATAAACTAGATTTTTTTCCGGCGTGAGAAATCGGATGTGCGGATGTGTCTCACGCTCAATGCGTGAGAGTTGGCAACCCTGGGTTCTGTATCTGAACTCGGGGAAGAGAGCCTCTCTCTGTCACCATCATAATATCCAGTTCTATCTCAGCATGGATTGTGTATTTGAACATCTACGTCGAGAAAAAAATATATTGACAAAAGTGGAGCGAGTTTTCAGCTATGGGGACATCATTCATCGTGCACAAATGACATACAGACTTTTGGCCAGCAAATGCAATGCAGAATAGTTTACTGAAATGTCTAAAGTTGCAGATTCCTGTTAATTGTTCAGTTCTTATATTTGTTTGTCTTGTGTCACTCACACATGTTCTCCAAGAAACCAGATAAGAGAAGAGAGGGAAAATGCTGTTATGGTTCTTTGTATTGTACTGTGAAAATATCAGCACTTTTTATTTGAACATGGAGTTCTACTTATGACTTTTTCACAGAATATTTATTTCTGGAAAATTGTAGTTTAAAGTATGAATATTTTTGCAGCTAAGTTTAACAAATTGAACTGTGCAATAAAGAGGTGTAATTTTATTTTTTTTTATACTTCGTGTTTTCAGTTGCACATGTTTTATCAAGATTTGAGGAGAATACAGATTTAAAAAAGAACGCATGTCTATTATTTACATTTAAAATTTAAAATATACCTGCAACATTAGTAAAAAAAAAAAAAAAGACTCGAAAGGACTTGAAATTCCAAGTTTCAGACTTGGGACTTGACTTGACTATTGCCTGTCTTGACTCGAGACTTGACTTGACTTGAGTGTCTTTGCTTGAGACTTGACTTGGGACTTGAGGTATAAAGACTTGGACTTACTTGAGACTTGCAAAACACTGACTTGGTCCCACCTCTGCTAAATGCCCATTTATTAGCCTCATTTAATTTCACGTGGGATCGTGACAGTCGCGGAGCGAAAGTCAAATTAAAACGTTAATTGGTGGCCTCTGTAATGACGCCACCAATAAACACACTTTTACTGAGCGGCATATAGCTTCAGCAATGAGTAGTGTTAGTTCCAACCTGCACTTTTGCAGAAGTGAAAACGTGGTCTGATTTAAAAGCTGGTTGATAAAAGAAAAGCTGAGTGTAACAGCGACCGATGGTTTGATCAATCATTTACTGACGTCGTTGATAATACCGAGTACAGTTCCTGTAGGCAGATGCGTCGCGTTAACTGAGGACGTGCACGACCTACGCACCGAATGAACTCAGGCAGACGTCTGGTGTAGTGATGGGAATTTTGGCTCTTTTTAGGGAGCCGGATCTTTTGGCTCAGCTCTTCATAAAGAGTCGGTTCTTTCGGCTCCCAAATGGCTCTTTGTGTTGCCACTTATTTCCAGGGGTAAATAACAATGTTACATACATTTTAAAACAGGGATGCCAACTTTTCAAGATCACTTGGAGTGAGATTATTCGATCTTTTTTTTTTTTGGGGGGGGGGGGGGGGGGGCTTGGTGGCGAGTGTGTAAATTGCTATATGCACAAGAGTGCAAAAAAAGCTCAAAAATATTGCTGTGGCCAATTCTTTTCATGCTTGCCTTGTAATAACTCACTGATTGCACTCACACATTCAATTGCATCAGTAAATTCTTTTTTATTTAAACACTTTATTAAAGCATCACTTGTGAACTCTGAAATATGGCCAATGGAGGCCAAAAGGTATGTGTTACAAAATAACTTCCTAAATTAAATAATCATCCATTTTTGGGAAATAAACAAATACTCTGTAAGTGCAAAACAGCAGCATTCAACAATAGTGATTAAAATAACCACAATTTGCAACAAATATTTAACTGATTTAACCTTTTCAACTATTTTTGGAAGGCCGATTGGCATTTAGGAAGACCAAGTGCCTCAGCTTGGAGGGGTTGATTTGGTTTCTTCTCTCTGTTATTATCTGCCACCCCTCCCCTCCTTGTTTGGTGGTATAACCCTTCAATGATTGATTCATCTGCTTGTTGTTGTTCTCTGATTTGTTGAATGACAAGCCTTAGAAAAAAATGGCTCGGTCTTAGAGGGGAACCAGCTCTCGTCGTTCACTTAAAAGAGCCGGCTCTTTGAACCGGTTCGTTCGTGACCGACACATCACTAGTCTGGTGTACATTACACGACTTTCAAAGTCGTCAGATCACTGTACTGTTCACACCACACAAATTGATGTCTGGTTATCGGGTATCTTGAAGCAGTTGTGGTTTGAACACTACATAACTTATCGACGGCAGCGGATAACACGTTTCACCATCCGATGAGATGAGTCTAAGTCTGTCCGTCTCTGTCATAGAGAGCAATTATGCTCTTTTGAACACATAGCCAAGCATATTTCAGTTGGTGAACCACATAGCGCAAAGGAAAGGCGTTTTCCTTCTTCACACTATTCAATTTTAGATTGAGTCGGGGAGTTATAATATCAGTTGTTTGCAATGTGTAATTATCCACAAATATTACCGTCCAGTAATGAATTATAGTTTTAATTGGTGCAGGGACCAACACAGTGAAAGCTGCAAATAGTTATCCAAAGCAATAAATATGTAGGAACAAGCTAACTGGTTTCACAAATACATAAAAAAACACAGCAGACAAAACACTAGACTGAAATCCTTTTCATGAATAAGTAATCTCTATGCAGTAATCATCAAGTTGCATCATTAAATATGGACTAAGATCTGAAATTTGTTAGTTTTACTATCATTTGTTACAAGCTCTTTGTCCACCCAGCAAATAACCTCACATGGAGCATCAACACCAGCTCCATAGTCAGGAAAGTCCAGCAGTGTGCTCTCCATCCGTCAATCCACTTCATCCACTTATCCAGGTCATGGGGGCAGTAGGCTAAGCAGAGGCCCAGGTTTCCCCCTCCCCAGCCACTTCTGCCAGTCCTTCTGGAGGGATACTGAGGCGTTCCCCGGACAGCCGAGAGATATAATTTCTCCAGTGTGTCCTGGGTCTTCCCTGGGGCCTCCTCCCAGTTGAACATGACCAGAGCGCCTCACTAGGGAGGTGCCCAGTTGACATCCTGACCAGATGCCCGAACACCTCAATGCTGTATAAATAAATAAATACAATTATAACTATATGTTGTATGAAGTCTTTAAAGGATAAACAAAACCCCTGATCTATGTTATCTGAAATGACACATGGAGAGGGGACATGTGCAATGTCAAATAGAGAAGCCAACATGAATTCAGTTGCTCAAACTTTTTTATAATGAAAATAATAATAGAGGTACAATAACAATCCCAAGGAAGGCAGAATCCATGCAGTCGTTAAGATGCTGTATGTGTAAATAGCCACAAGATGGCAATGTTTACATCATCACGATAGATAGATAGATAGATAGATAGATAGATAGATAGATAGATAGATAGATAGATAGATTGATTGATTGATTGATTGATTGTTTTTTATTAATCATTTGTTTAATGATTTGTATTTGTAGATATAGCATTTATTTTTTTATTACTGCCAAAAAAGCGCGAGTTTGTGTTTTGTAAATATCTATAAATAAATACATATAAATAAAAACATGGCTTCCACTCCCAACATGTCTCGATATGTTTTTTGGCATCTAACCACATAAATACATACAGGTTGGTATTGCTCCTGGAAAATCCATTGGACAGGAGATCTTTGGGAGGGCAGTCTGGAAGTGTCTGTTTCAAGACCCCCGAAATCCCTCCTTCTTTTCATCTCATTTCAAGACAGCGTAGGGGAACTTGAAACTGTCCAATCGGACAAAGGGGGAGGAGGGCGGGGAGTCATGTAGTCACTTCTACGCTCAGCAAATTTAGTTGGACGCGAAAGTTTTGGAATAAGTTCGCGTTTGGATTTTTTTTTTAAAAAGATTGGTATATGCCATTCTACCAAACCGTTTAGCTTGTGTAGTTTCCCCAGACCTAGATATTAGGTTAGTTTAAGTTGAGTAAATTCTCGGTATAATGGAGACTTGTGTGAGTTACGTTCCCTTCTTGACATTGCTGCTCGCGTCCTCCCTCGTCTGCGTTTCTGGACAGCATCAAGGTGACCATGGCATCGCCGTCCCTGATCATGGATTCTGCCAGCCAATTACAATTCCCCTTTGTACGGACATCGCATACAATCAAACTATTATGCCAAATCTGGTCGGACATTACAACCAGGAGGACGCAGGTTTAGAAGTTCATCAGTTTTATCCTCTGGTAAAGGTACAGTGTTCACCGGAGCTCAAGTTCTTTCTATGTTCCATGTACGCGCCCGTGTGCACAGTTTTGGAGAAGGCCATTCCACCCTGTAGGTCGATGTGCGAGAGAGCTAAACACGGGTGCGAGGCGCTCATGAACAAGTTTGGTTTTCAGTGGCCGGAGCGGTTGAGATGTGAGAATTTCCCCGTACTGGGAGACGGACACTTGTGCGTCGGTCAGAACGACTCCCAAGCCACCGTGGCGCCCGTTCACATGCCGGTTCCGGGAACACCAGGAACTCACATCTACTCCACACCGGACAGGCCTTTCCGCTGTCCGGCGCCACTCAAGGTCCCGACGTATCTGAACTACAAGTTCATCGGGGAGCCAGACTGCGGCGCTCCGTGCGAGTCCTCCCAATCTCAGAGCGCCTACATGTTTTTTAACGACCAGGAAATTGAATTCGCCCGTATTTGGATTCTGATCTGGTCGTGCCTGTGTTGCGCGTCCACGCTGTTCACAGTTACAACGTATCTGGTCGACATGCAACGCTTCAGGTATCCCGAGCGCCCCATCATTTTCCTGTCTGGCTGTTACACCATGGTCTCTATAGCGTACATCACTGGCTACTTTCTGGGTGACAGAGTTGCGTGCAATGAGAGCTTCTTCCCCGATGGCTACAAGACCATCGTGCAGGGTACCAAGAAAGAGGGCTGCACTATTCTTTTCATGATGCTTTACTTCTTCAGCATGGCCTCCTCCATCTGGTGGGTCATCCTGTCCCTCACGTGGTTCCTGGCGGCTGGCATGAAGTGGGGCCATGAGGCCATCGAGGCCAACTCGCAGTATTTCCACCTGGCGGCGTGGGCCGTGCCCGCCGTGAAGACCATCAGCGTGCTGGCGCTGGGCCAGGTGGACGGGGACGTGTTGAGCGGCGTTTGTTTCGTGGGCGTGAGCGGCACGGGCCCGCTGCGCGGCTTCGTCCTGGCGCCGCTCTGCGTCTACCTGTTGGTCGGCACCAGCTTCCTGCTGGCCGGCTTCGTCTCGCTCTTCCGCATCCGCACGGTCATGAAGCACGGCGGGACCAAGACGGAGAAGCTGGAGCGTCTGATGGTGCGCATCGGCGTCTTCTCCGTGCTCTACACCGTGCCCGCCACCGTGGTCATCGCCTGCTACTTCTACGAGCAGGCCTTCCGCGAGGCCTGGGAGCAGAGCTGGGTCAGTGTCCACTGCAAGCGCCTGGCCGTGCCCTGCCCGCTGCTGTCTGCCCCCCGCCTTTCCCCGGATTTCACCGTCCACATGATCAAGTACCTCATGACTCTCATTGTGGGCATCACCTCTGGGTTCTGGATCTGGTCTGGAAAGACACTCCACTCCTGGAGGAAGTTCTATACACGCCTGACCAGCGGACAAAATGGCGAGACAGCTGTGTAGAGGAGAGGACAGGGGAGCCTCTCTCTCTCACACACACACACACACACACACACACACACACAAGTAGTGTGGCTACTTTAATTAATGACTCGGTTAATTTCCTTTCACAGAAAGACATTCATGGACATGGTTTATTTTTAATGATTGTCAGTATTCTGAAGTTGAGAAGCAGTCACTCTTCGTGTTTGTTGTTGAATATTGCACCTCACATGTAAGACTTTGGGGGGCAGTTAGATGTGATTCTTTTGTTGTCTTGCTTTTGTGTGTTCATGGCCATAAATGGACAAGTCGGGGTCAAAAAGCAATATATATATATATATATATATATATATATATATATATATATTGGACAGTGGATATTTCACTGAACAGAAGAAGCAAAAGCGGAATCAGAAAACCCAAACAACGTGGCCGTTTGGACGCCATGCGCTGCTCTCCGCGCTGCTCTCCACCTCCACCCCGCATCTCCTCCACTTATCAGCCAGGACGTCTGTGCCTGCACAGTGCCATGGCGACTGGGACCTCAGCGAGCAGAGGGGTGGAGCTGAGGGGGAGGAGCTTTTTCTAAACTAGTTAGAATTATCTTTTTTTTTTTTTACTAGTTCCGTTTTTGCAATAAATTATGCTAGATGTGCTTTGAAGCACTGTAAATACTTGTAATATATACATGAATATAATTATATATTTGTATTTAAATTTCTGAATTATTCTTGTTTGTGAGCTTGGTTTCTCTCTGTCTCTGTCTGTCTCTCTTTCTCTCTCTCTCTCTCTCTCTCTCTCTCCACTTGCTGAAGCACACATGCTTGCTGTAGACAGAACTCTGTGATCATTTTACTCCCTCATGCACTCCGCTCTAAAAGCTGTTTCAAATTAAAAAGGTTCCTCGCACAGAACGTTCCTTCTGCTTAGCCTGTACACTCTGTCTGCACCTCACACAGCAGGCAGTTGAAGAGCATAAAACAATACCGTGTCTCATCCAGCAAGCCGAGGTGTGAATGGTCACGAGAGAGAGAGAGAGAGAGAGGGAGGGCGAGTTTGAGGAGAGGGCAGGGAGTGTCCTGTTTTCACAGGATTTGTGTTGTTGGTGAGGAGTGTGAAGCAGTCAGCTCTTCATCAGCAAATGGTCCTCATATGATTGATGTGAAGAGCAGGAACTGCAGGAAACAAAGACCGCATGGTGACTGAGGTGTGTGTGTGTGTGTGTGTGTGTGTGTGTGTGTGTGTGTGTGTGTGTGTGTGACTAACAGAAAACCCTTTTGCTTTGCATCAATCCTCCATTCTTCAGTTCCTGTGTTCCATGTTCTCCTGCTTGGGTGTCTTAGTGACATGTATTACAGAAAAGCATCCAGCAGGTCGTAAGAGTTCTATAACTGAAAATGAATGTTTTGCCATGAGTATCAAGCACAAAGCACATCAAGTCCATTACTGAATCTACTGGACTCCTCTGGGTTTGAGGCAGATAGATTAATTTACCTGTAATAAAGAAGCACCTCTTAGCTTGGCATGCTTTTAGACCAGTGTGTGTGTGTGTGTGTGTGTGTGTGTGTGTGTGTGTATGTGTTTTTGTTTGTGTGTGCTCATGTTTCAGGCCCATGGCAGTTACCTTTGTGCTCTGTATTTTGCACAATGGCAGCCTTCTGTCTTTACCTTAAATCTCAATCACTTAGCACTTTCAGTACCTGGGCTGCAGTAGAATGGAGAGCGAGTTTGGGTGTGTGTGTGTGTGTGTGTGTGTGTGTGTGTGTGCGTGCAGGGTATGCTTGATGAAAGGCTACTCCATTACTTCACCCAGGAACTTCAATGTGAATGTTCAATGATATCCATTGCTTCCAGAAAGATCTGGTGTCAGTGCATGTAAGCTGATTTCTTCCAGATAATTACACACTCCTAAATGCAATTAAATATTTGTAAATGGTCAAATCTTGCTAAATCTAAACGTTTTTATACCTAAAGCAGATGTTTACTTTCAAATGCATATATTGGTGAATTTGCCAGTTGCAGATCTGATTTAGAACAGCAGCCCTGGGAGGGTGTGGTGTGCCGCGTCTTGCGGACTGTGTAATTACTGTGTCCCACAAAGAGTTGCTTTAATTAGGAACAGTGTGCTATGAAATAGTGGAGCAAAGTCTTGAATAGTTTGCTCAACCTGAACTGGTAGTATTAGAATCAGTGTTGTTTAAAAGACCATGTCAGCAGTGTTCTGGAAGAAGATATGGAGGACGCTGTCTAGAAGCTCCTCTTTTCTGCCACGCATTATACAGTTTGCAAGTATACTCAAGGTTCTAGAGAAACTTTGATAAGCCAGACACATGCATCTGTTTCCTTTTAGACTGTGCTGTGACTGCCATGAAAAGGATTATTCACGCAAGAGCACACACATACACACACACACACACACACACACACACAAACACAGACAGGCTCAGACAATGAGGGACACACATACTTGAAATAGTATGGCAGGACTCTAGAAAGCCCAGTGATGTCTTTGGCCCTAAATGGAAATAACATCTTGTGATGTGTGTGTGTCTGTGTGTATGAATCTCTGCATGTGCTTGCATTTTTTTATTCAAGAATAATCTCTCCAAACATCTCATCATGTACAGACATTTGTATACATACAGTCACCAAAATCTGGAAATCCCCCTGAAAGGCATAGTATTGTAATTCAACCCCTGTCTGCTGACGTCTTGGGTTAGTCAGTGGAAGAGAAAGCAGGTCTATCTGGGAGCCTTAATCCTACCACCAAGGTCCTGGTGCAGGTAAGAAAGCAGATGCCCTGAACGCAGCTGCCTGCTCTCTGCACACATGCGTTGGGCGACGTGAACACTCGAAGACCAACAGCCTCTGCACTTGTAAGTCTGAGACTTACATGATTATTAGATGTGTATTCTGGACTGATCTATATTAAGAGGATACTCACATTTCTTTGTCCATGTACACTCCAGGCAGTTTGCCATCTCTATTGTACTATTTGAGAAAAACTGTGGAAATAGTGAATCAGAAAAGAGTAGATGACATAGACAGTAGCGTGGAGGAGCTGTGAAATGTTGAGTGTGCTGGAGACTGGGGGTTTGGTTAGTGGAGTGGTTGGTTAGTTGACTTGCTCTTCCTTTCTATCCTCTGTCATTTTCCTTTCATCTCCATTATTCAATTCTCATACTTTTCTTTCTATTTGTCTTGCAGCCTCCCTCTCTCTCTCTCTCTCTCTCTCTCTCTCTCTCTTTCTCTATCTACGCTCAGATGAAAGGGTGGAATGCAGTGAATGAGTCAGTGGCTGAGTGCCGGGACTGCTGGTCTCCACAATGTGTGTGTGTGTTTGTGCGTGTGCGCGCGTGCATGTCCGTGTGCGTGTACAAGTAACTAGAAAACCTATACAAGGCTTGATTAGCTTATGGGGTTCATTTCCTGAACACAGTTGAGGCTAACGGTGGTGTTTCTCCTCTGCTGGAAAAAGGAGGAAAGGCATAACATAAAAAAATAGGTGATACAATGATGAGGAGTAGAAAAGTTATGTGTGTACACACACACCTATTAGTGTGTATGTCTGTGTGAGTCCATTTGTGTGGAAAGACCTTGGATGTGAGCTGGGTAACTTGATGATGCGTGTGTGTGTGTGGGGTGTGTGCGCGCGCACACGTGTGAAGGCAGGAGGAAGATTTGGAAAGTATTATGGAAAATTCAACTTTACTGTAACAAGTTTGCTTTTTTCGTTCTCCAAGAAAAACAAGGCCAGGAACTGGAGAAAGGGGCAGAGGGGATGGAGCACTCACACTGCTGTTAGCGCATCTGCTAAACACAACCCCTGACTTTTGAACATGGAGGCCCTATATGAAAACAGACATTCAGATGCCATAACCATGTCAACAGTTTCAGTTTCTTCTGCTTCTCTTGCCTGAGCATAGACGGTGAACGAGAAACAGGAAAGAGGTCATACACGACCGATCATCTCCGTCTGAAGTTAAAAAACCTAAATAAATCTCATTCACTAGTCTTTACCAGTTTCCAGGTATTTTTTCGTTTAACAATAAATACATTATCCATCCATCCATTCACATCCGGCTCACGGGGGCAGTAGTCTAAGCAAAGAGGCTCACGCTTCTCTCTCCCCGGCCCCCTCCTCCAGCTCTTCTGGGGAGATACCAAGGCCTTCCGAGGACAACTGAGAGATATAATCTCTCCAGCGTGTCCTGGGTCTTCCCTGGGATCTCCTCCCAGTTGGACATGCCCGGAGCTCCTCACCTGGGAGGCGCCCACCTCCACTGGCTCCTCTCTACATGGAGGAGCAGTGGCTCAACTCGAGCCTCTACCAGATGACCCCTCACCCTCGCTGATAGAGAGCCCGGACGCCCTGCGGAGGAAACTCACTTCAGCCATATCATTCTTTCTGTTACCACCCAGAGCTCGTGACCATAAATACATTAGTTAATACCAATTTTATTTACACATAGTTATCTAATTCCATAGCCTTGATTTGAGTTTTACAAACAATTAACAGATCTTGCATCATACCTGGAAGTCCTAGTGTACCTTTGTGCTATAATTATCAGAAAGTTCTGCCATGGCTACAGAATTCGTCTATGAGCGGCAAAGTAAAATTCACTGGTTTTGGTGACATTTCCAAACTCAACAGACTCCACCGAGTGAGTCTGTGTGTCTGAAAATGAGTTGAGTCATACTGAATCGATTGACTTGAATCACTTGGCCAAGAAGAAGGACACTGTCTGTTTTCCACGTGAAAAACTTGGTTTGGCACAGGCGTGTCTCTCATGAACATTCATAACCATCCTTCAGTCCAATTTCTGGGGGAAACTCACAAGCCAACATTTTTCAGTTTCCCTCCGGTGGCCCCTTTTCATATGGGCTGTTAGCATGTGGTTGGATTCCACACTGCTGAATCCAGACACTTTAAACGCTGATGATCTGTCTGATAAAAGATGAAAGGTAATAATGTAATGATGGTGGGACGACTGTAGTCTCTGGCAGGATGGGCGAGTAACCAGGGGCTGTAGGAATGATACTCCTACACCGCCCTCACCGCACTGAATATTACCAAGCCCCCTGCAGATACATGTGTAGACAAAACAACTGCTTACCATGTACAACTGCTTACTGACACAATATATACAGTAGGAATAAACATCCTTCATCATATGCGTATATTCTGTTTTCTCTGGAAACCTTGTGCACTTCTTTTAGTCTCTCAGTTTGTGTGTGTGTGTGTGTGTGTGTGTGTGTGTGTGTGTGTGTGTGTGTGTGTGTGTGTGTGTGTGTGTGTGTGTGTGCATGCATTTACGCTTGACTAAAGAAATGGCCTGCTGTCTCTTGCTCAGGGCATGAAGGGACAGGCTAAGCCGTGGACAGAGGAATTTTTACCTTACAAAAACATGCATGCATACACAAACACAGAAACACAGAAAAGTATCTATCTGTCTATGTGTCTGTTCTGGTCTCCCTATCTGTGTATCTACAAACAGGAAAAAGCCTCTGTTCACACTCTTGCTTCTGTTATCAAGAATTGCTTCCTGTTTAAAAACTGCAGATATAGGTGATGAAGTATTTTTCTAGTCAAATAAAAAAGCAAGTGTGTGTGTGTGTGTGTGTGTGTGTGTGTGTGTGTGTGTGTGTGTGTGTGTGTGTGTGTGTGTGTGAGAGAAATCATTCATATTGTGTCTGTGTGTTTGAGACTTGGAGAATGTGTGGGGTAAGGACAACTTTTGCTACCAGCTGCTGCTCAAAGAAGTGTCAACAGATGTATTATGGCTCTCTCGGTGTGTGTTTCTGTGTGTGTGTGTGTGTTTTTGTGTGTCTGTAGTGGCTATTTTCAGAGTGCCGCACTCAGCAGGAGGTGTGTGCCTGTGAGGGTGCCTGTGTGTGAGGGAGAGACACATATGGACAGAGGGCCAGAGTGCTCACAGTTGTACAGCTGAAACACAAAACCTCCATAACACACATCTGTGTCCCTCTGCACTACACACCCATTAACAGCTTCTGATGAATTGCTGTATCCACAATGGCACCCTCAAACTTTACAGTCACTGAAGAGACTAAACATAAATATTTATGTTGTTCCTCTCAGTAAGCTGAACATCCAGACCAGTAAAAACTTCTAGTGACACCTCATGAAATTATAAAGCAAATATTTGTCCTTTTTTGAAGTACATCCGTAAATGTGCAAATTTTGTCTCGTACAAGAAAAATTAAAATCTATGCTGAGATGAATTGAAACAAACTATACGTTACCCGTGAAATCCCATCATACCACATGGTGTAAAACAGTATGTTTACCCTTACATAATTACGGATTACATCTATTTATTTGTGTTTCGGGGAATTTTCATGACATTTAACACATTTTCTAAAGAGAGAATGGGGGGAGAGATACTTCCACTTTAAAACAAGCCACAGCAAGAATACGTGGATCAATATCTATGAATTATTGCAGATTCCAGGTCATTTGGTATTGAAATTTTCATGCATTTCAAATATAAATCTTATTATTGTTAAGAACAACAATGCAGTTTACACTTTCTTTTCTCTCTCTCTCTCTCTCTCTCTCTCTCTAACACACACACTCATGGACTGTGACATGTGTTGGTCGCTCTATTCCAATGTCAGAGTGTGTGCATAGCTCCTGGTCAGCTAATCAGTAGTGTTTAGTAGATTTGTGTTTGGGTGACGTCATCCTAGTCTAGGTAGGGCTGGACTCACATAACTGGCCCAAGGACTGACGAAGCCGGCCCGAGTACACAGGCAGGAGGCTGAGGTGGATATGTGATGCATGTTAGGAGCTGCATATATAATGGACAAATCACCCAGTACTGTAGCTTTAAACAGGACCTTTAAAACAGCTCCTCGTGAGGAATGTACACTCCTGCTCCCACACACACACACACACACACACAAACACACTCACAGGGAGAGGAGAGATGCAAGAGTTAACACACACCCACACTGTCTGAGAGACGGGAGTGGAAATGCTCAATGCACTGCTCAAGGCAAGGAAGCGGCATGTCAAATCCAAGATTTAAGAGACAAAAAGTGTTATAGTTTTCAATAGTGTGTGTGTGTGCGCACATGCATATGTGTGTGTGTGTGTGTGTGTATGTGTGTGAGTGTGTGTACGTGTGTGCATGTATAACTGACAGGCTGTGCATTTACACTGTAATTTCCTCCTCCCAATGTAATCACTTCCATGTGGGACCTGCCTAGAGGAAGGCCCTCAAAATGGAGGTGAGCGTTTCTCCCTCACACACACACACACACACACACACACGCACGCACGCACGCACGCACGCACACACACACACACACACACACACACACACACACACACACACACACACACACACTCACTGTCTCTTTCAGCTGCACACATATAGATATATAGGCTCAGTATTTATTTTGGAGAAGACCTAAAGCAATATGTGCATGTAATGTCGGACAGGAAATCAGTCTGTGTTTTTCACACACCAAACCTTGAACATTTTCATGGCAGCTAAAATATACAGAAAAGAACAAATAAAATTAGAGAGAGAGCGAGAGAGAGAGAACAAAACAAACAGCATGTAAAACTACCTTGTTCCCTCTGTGGCCGTGTATCTATTTGCAGGATTTCCACGAGTTTACTCCACAACACATTGAGCTTGTTGAACACTGCCTCCTGCTGGACACATGTGTCGACACATGCCCGATAATTCATTCATTTACGTGCATGCATTTATTTATTCGTTTATTCATTCATCTTCCAAATCTGCTTAATTTAACTCAGGACAGCGTGGGGACGGAACATATCCAGCACAGGCCGCAACGGCGGGATCCCTGTGGCGGTCATGAAAATCTAAATGTAGCCTACGTGTGTTCCAGTAGGTGCGTGTTTTGACCTCTGTATAAATATGTCTTAATTTACATAATTGCTACGTATAATTAGGCTGCTATGAATCATTCCGTTTGTGATCACATCATTACGCAACACCGACCTTGTGGATGTCGTCACCTTTATTATCGCCAGACTGTAGAAAAGGAGAGTTTGTGTTTAACCCCCCCGTCAACAATTTACGTTCGCCAAAAGTTGGCAACCCTGCATATACCCCCCCCCCCCACGTCCGTGGACCAACATCAAATGATTCGTCGATAAATGCAGTCGACGACCAGACCATTATTTATAATTTATCGACGACCAGACACCTATTAATATGTTACACCTATTTTAATTGTATTTTCGTTACTTTAATATAATATCATATATTAATACAGATCACTTTTTCCTTACGCTGTTGTGTCGTGCCCATTTGCTGCCGATTGTCTTTTTGGTGTAGGCCTATCGCCTTTTTTAATTGACTCCTGTTTTACTAGGATTAGGCTATTATCAGACAGCAAACATCGCAGCAGCCACACATAAAAGCGGAGAAGGTGGCGCATCTGTTGGGACCATCTGATAACACCACCCGTACTGGCGTTTGTTATGCGGAGCGAGTGTCCTCTAGTGACAGGCTTGCGGTGTAGTTTCGTATGGCACACGGAATGTAACGTGATTTAAATGTTCAGGATACGAATTTCGCTAGTCCCCAAAAATGTAATCCGAAACTCTGTCAGACAAAGTTGATATTCAAATAATACAATCGTACAAACATATTATGTATGAAACTTTGTAGTGCTGCCATCCAGTTGTTTACGTTGAAGGGGTAACTGATCGTTTTTATCTGGCACAGGATCCTCAGGAAATGGCGTCGTGGTTCCTGGTTCGACTGACTGCAGGACGGGGCACTGGGACGCGCCGTGGTCACGTGTTAGTGAGACTGAGCCATGATGGATCTAAATCAGGGCCAAAGCGGCCCAGGGCACAGACAGGAGTCCTGGCCCAACCGACCTGCACTGCCACCACAGACCCCCACTGTTGGTCCTGCTGTGTCTGCGCTGAGGAGCAAACACAAGCCCAGCCGGGCCAAATCAACTCCAAAAAACTCTTAAAAAATTAAGGTTTTGGGTTGGGGTCATAAAAAACTCTTAAAACTGCTGGTCTTAAGAATTTTTTTTCTTTTTCCTTCACTCTCTTTTCTTCCTTTCTCTTTTTTAGCGTTTAGAAATGTGTTTGAGCACTTTGCTAAGAACAGCAACGGCTGCATCGATGCAGATGCCCTCAGCTCTACTCTGGAGTCAGTGGGAATAGCCATGACCCTGGAAGAGGTGCTCACTGCTCTGGGAAGCGCAGACTATGACGGTATGGTGCGCACACATCCTTGCTTCACATCTTCTTGACTCATCCAGTCACTGGTTTGTCAATAGGGGATGGATCAGTGGGATTTCAGGACTTCTTGTTCATGATGACCGACTTCCAGAGATTCGCCAAGTGTGTGAAAGGTGAATCATCGTTGCTGGTTACACACCTTGTCATTTGCTGTAGAAAAACAATGATGAAAACGATGATGTCGAAAAGATTGCACTGGTCTGCCCTGAAGTCATGTGTTGATGTATACGCGCTGAGCTAATCGTCTTGTACTTTTCCTGCTTCCTGTTTGTGCCCAGCTGAGGGTTCAGTCCCAGTCAGTGTGTCAGAGAAGGTGTTTTATAGAACGTTGACCAAGATCCTGAGTACTGAGGCTCTTCCCAGCAGTGTCAAAGAAGAGATCATTCAGTAAGACGCTTCATGGAAGCACTTTTAAACCATCAGCTTTTGATTCATGCCTGTTTGATCAAAGGACTGCATCTTGGCAAGAAATTATTGAAACAATAGCAGATTTACCATAGACCCCCTCACAAATTTTAAATTCAATAATTTGAATTTAAATTCAAAATTATTCTTGCTTTAAATCCTTGCTTTTCTTGCAAGTTTGGTTATTAATGTGCAGAGATCAGCATGCAGCATTAGCTCTTAACGTGTGTGTTTGACCTGCAGGTACTACCACAAGAAGACCCGTGTCTGACTCGCCAGGCTGTGCATGTGGACGAGGATGGTGGCCATGTTCTTACATACTACTCGAAAGGGGCTCACCTGCTCGGACTCGGCTGCAAGCAGCTGACGAAGTACATGATGTCTCTGGGTATAACTGTCACCACACACACACACACACGTACGCACACATATGCATATGGATGGCTGCAAATGCAAAGATGTGACTAATAAATCATTTAGGACTTCTTCTTTAACAGTGGAGAAGAAGCATCAGAAGCAGAGTCCCTCTCTGAAACTTCCCTGCCTGAATGTGGAGCACAGTCACATGTGTGGGGCTCTAAAACACCATCTGCTGTCGCATACAGGACGGATGAAGTCTGCCAAGACATGGAGGACTGTCGAGATTGAAGACCGAGTCCAAAAGGTAGAAGCTGTTCCAGGCGTGGTAACTGGGGCGTCCTGTGGCTGACGTTTACAGGCATCATGGGTGTTTTTGTTTCAGCTGTCAATCAAGCACCCTGGGACGGAAACCAAAGAGATGATCACCCCGGTGAAGATCAAGGTGGACTTCACAATGAAAGAGAGAGAGAGAGACTCACCTTTGAGCAGATTGAGCAGATCATTTTCAGGGTAGGACACTGTGCAGGATGGGAGTCTGACTCCCGAGTCAAAATCGCTCACCAAGGCTCAGGCTCTCACCACATGGCTTTGCTTTATTTGAACTTGAGTTCCTTTTAGCACCTGTTGATGGGCACTTGACGTGTGCTGATCTTGTGGATTTCGGACTGTGTCTTTCTTCAGTGTGTCCAGACTTCAGACCACCGTGTGTGTTCTGTCCGTCCTTTCTGTCCCTCCCCTGTGTGCAGTCTCGGGCCGTTACCTCAAGCGTTACCTCAGGACCCTGGCTCAGTACAAGCGGCTGGACTCCTGGAGTTCCCTACAGAGCTACTGCTGCCTGGATCTCTGGTCCCACTTCCCAAAGACCTTCAGCACATACTCGTGGTCATGGAGCGCCTGCCAGAACACGATACATACCGCCAAGCTGTTGCAGGGCACAAGGTTTCCCACCTGGGCCTCGTAGGGGCAGGCCCTGTTTCTGCCAGTGCTCCCTGCCAAGGGTCAGGAGCACAGAGAGGGGTGCAAACCCTGGGGCAGAGTGGAAGAAAAACGGTACCTTCATAAGGAATTAACCAGCTCCATGGCCCTCCTCACAGACATTGAGCATCTCTTAAATCCTTAAATGTGTATAGGTATATATGTGTATACCTAAACGTAACACCCACACACAAACATACACACTCACACAAGCAGCCTTGTAGCCTCCTGCAAGTTAAAATAACCTTAATAAATGGTTACTTGAATGAATCAAAGGTCTTAGAATGCTTGGCAGTCACCTTTGCTTCCTTTCATTGATATTAGCTTGATTGCATTGTAAGATTACACAATACAAATTGTTCACTAATACTTTTGAGCCTGTTGTACATTACAAATACAATTATACTGTACAGAACCACTGCTGACAGTGTAAGACAATTGCACTACTTTGCGGTGTTTTAACTGAAAGCACCATCATAATTGCCCATATCTTGTAAGTTTGTTTTATAGCATGAAGGTGTCACATGAAGCACTGTCAATGGAGACTTAATTTACAAAAAGTGTACCTATTAAAAAAAACTAGGATTTACTGGAAGAAATGGTACTCTGCGGAGTACAATTCCACTAGCTGATAAGTTCTGAGCACAGTCAGCCTGGTGCCATGAGAAAGTCAGAAGCATGAACGATTCAGAACTGCAGTGAATTATTCAGTAACCAGTTGGGGGCTCTTTTGATTTTTTTCTTTTTGATAAATAGAAATGAATAACAATTTTATTTTAATTATCATCTCTGTCTTAGAAGGTTTACTGTCATATGTTCTTGGATTAACATTTTATGACATCGTCGTTTGGCAGATCCATTTCTCATGCAACAAGCACACCTGCTGTTTTCTTAACAGCTGTCTCTGTCCCATTTGCAGCACCCTTGTCATGCTAAGCTTCTAGAAAATACCAAGTCAGCCTTTGGGCTTCAAACTGATACTGCTGAGAACAACTCTTCTTTGATCTCTGCTATGCTGTCGAGCCAATGACATAGAGTGTGGTCGCTGATGGAACTAACTCCTTCAAGTAAGATGAGAAAGTTGAGATATGTACCCAGACCCCTGATGAGTCGTGCCTCATTGTGGGGAAAAAAAATGAATTGACAGACAATGCACCTTTGGTTGTGTAGGTAACAGTGTGTGGAGAGACGTGTTTGTGATTCCCTAAAATGAGCTCCTTGCATTTCACTTCTCTGCACAGTCAGTCTGAAGGGTGGTTTCACCCTCAAATACGGTCCCTTTGAGATAGCGATTTCTGAATACCGATCATGTGTTTTGAAGAACTTGAAGTGTTCCAAACATTTTGGCGTTCACAGTAAGCTTTCACCTTTATCTTTCATTCCATCTTTGGTTGTTGTTTCGAGTTATTTGAGTTCATGACTCCAGCTGAGCCAGTGAGTATGTGGAGCTCACTTAAACTCATTTACCTCCACGTGTTTCTCCTTACAGACGTCACACTCTGTATACTCATCCCTCGGTTGGCTTGTCACAACACAATGACTCTGTGAGCCTGCCAACTTTATTGGACACTATCCCGTTAAGGTGCAACAGTTTTTCAGCCATAAACTGAGTATTTGCACGTTTTGCTAGAACTCTGCATATGACCGTTTTGCTCTGCTGTTGAAGATACTACAAGAGATGGAACAAAGCAAAAACATCAGTTTTAGCCAAAATATGCAACAATCATTTAGTTTTGTATGCTTTCTTGTATATTTGTAAATGTGCTGATGTGTTGGGAGCCATATTGGGAAACACGGTGGCTTGGTGGTTAGCATGTTTGCCTCTCAGCACTGGGGTCTTGGGTTCAAGTCCCTATCTGAGTGGAGTTTCCATGTTCTCCCTGTGTCTGCGTGGGTTTCCTCTGGGGTCTCTGGTTTCCTCCCACAGTCCAAAGACATGGAGGTTAGGTAAATTGGTCTTCCCTGATTCCCTGACAAATTCTCTGTGTCTGTGTGTCTTCATGTTCAATAAAAGCAGTTGTCTGAGTGTCTGTCCATGAATGTATTTGTATGCCCAGTGGTGGATGGTGCTCTGTCACTAGCAGAGGTGGTCTTTCCATAGAGGCATTGCTAGGCAATTGCATTGGGCCCCTTCCACTGCAGCCCCCTGACTAGCTAACTTATTTCTCGCATATTAATGTTGATGGGCCCCCTAGCTAAATTCGCCTTGAGCCCCCAAATTGCTAAGTCCGCCACTGGTCACTAGGGTCTGTCCTCTCTCCCCTTCCTGCACCCCATTCAGTCCCCCAGGGGGCTGTGGATCCCGGTAGAGAGTACGCTGTGCGCAATTGGCTGCCGCTTCTCGCCGGTGTGTGAATGGTAGTGTAAGAGTTGTACCTGTGTTAAAATTGTAAAGCGACATTGAGTATCTAGAAAGGCGCTATATAAGTTGAACATTCATTCATTCATTCATATTCAATGATAAATAGTGAAAGTTTGTTTATGAATAATTAGAATATAATGCATTTCACTTGAATTTCATCATAGATTGATACTGTTATGTTAATTTAACTTATTTCTTAATCACTTAAAATCAATTAAAAATGAAAATGGTCATTACCATCATCCACAGAGCCGGAGTGGCTAATCGGGAGAATCGGGAGGATTCCCGATGGGCCGGCTCATGTCAATCTCTAGTTTGGGCCGATTGGGAGGGAAAAATAATTTTGTGCAATTTATTTTTGCAGTGAATAATATTTGTAATAACTATAACTTATGTGGTTCTTTTAACTGAAAAATCACCCTAATGTGGTGATCAGGTAGATCCTGATAATATAAAGCAGGGGTGTCAAACTCATTTTCACCGCGGGCCACATCAGCGTAACCTTTGCACTTATAAATGTATCTACTCCTTAATGTTATATAACTCTGAATTTCTTAATTGTTCAAGTTACAAGTATTGCATATATATTGGTATATTTGCATTGATGTAAAAATATGTTTGCTTGTTGCTCTGTTATTATAACATAAATCATTTTAATTTGTTATGTTATGAAACCCACATTACTTCATCAATCAACGATCAAACTATCCAAGTGAATAAAGAAAAATTACATCAAAGATATCACATTTACTTTGTTCGAAACTTGAAATATCAAATAACTGAAAATAGCAATTGTGCTTCAAAAACGATCCCTCTGAAAAAGACTTTGAAGTGCGGGGGATTTATTCAGCCACAACAAAGCAGCTTTTACTGCCGCATTGATTGTGATTGTGGCTTTTGCGAACACATTCTGTTGCGATTGCAGTTTGCCTTTTAATTCTTTGGCAATTTGTTGTTTTTCTTGATGTCTAATTTTGACATACTTAGCTCCGTGTTTGGCCGCAAAATGCCAACGCAGATTGTACTTTTTGACAACCGCCGCCGCTTCATAACACAAAGACATACCGATATTTCTCCTTGAAGCACAAACATATTCGCTTTCCCATCTTTCTTGAAACACACTTCCATCTGATCAATGTTTCACTTCCAGGACAATTTGGGATCATTATTTGTATTTCTCAATTATACTTATTGGGAAAATCACATCGATATGGAAACACTACATTCTGTCACTTTATGGGTAACATAATTGTGGGAAATGTAGTTTTTGGTCACTACACGTATTTGACTCTTTTTTTTTTTTTTTTACATGTGGCTTTTTAAGCTCTCACGGGCCATATAAAATGACGCGGAGGGCCACATTTGGCCTGCGGGCCTTGAGTTTAACACCTATGATATAAACAGTATAAACTCACATCTTGGATAATTGCTCTTTCTCACCACCAGGGGGAGCACCCTCCACATACTTTAGGTAGCTATGGTCAAGACTGAAGGTATCTAAATCTGGATTACATGTGCTCAAGATGTGTTATTAAATGCATAATTCAGTCATTAAACTGCGTACCAATTTGGTCATGCGTGTAAATTGTGTTCTGTTAAGTATTTCCACACCTTATTCTAAGGAAGACTTGCTCAACAAGGACCTTCTAAACTGGTGCCAAACGCAAGAAGGGTTGATGTGGTTAGATCATCTGGTGAAAGGACAAGTGTTCCATGCTTTGTGGCTCGAGGCGTGATGTTGCAAACAGGTCGGATCGCACGGCTGTTTCTGCTCTTACACAACTGGAGCACGGGGTGACAGCCAGAAATAAGAAAATATCCGTTTATGTGAATGCTGGTCTTGAGTCCAGACAAAGAGTCCATACCATGGCTTCCCATACAGAGTGACAAAACACTTCTCTGTCTGTTCACTGCAGTCCTGGGCAGACGGTGTCTGCACAGCGTCATCACTGTTTATGAGGAGATAAACCTCTGTCCCAAGGCCACAGTGATTGTGAAATAGTGTTGTGAAGCAGAGGATTGTGGGTAACTCACACAATTCTTTATAGTCAGAATGCAAATGACTGACCCTTAATAGCACTTCTTGAATCAGACTGCCATTGGCAGCTCCGCCTGTCTCAGCGAGACTCCTTCACGAGACGGAACCGTCACCGAATTTGCATCTTGAGGCCTGATTGGCTGAGCCTCTGCTCTGAAGCATGTGATTATCAGGAAAAGAAGGGCTAACTGTTACTTTCATCATGATGATGCATTTTTGCCATTTGAAAACCAAGTACACAACAACCATTTTTTTGTTTGTCTGGCAATATGTTAAATTTTTTGCACGCTTTGCTTGTTTTGGGATGCCATAAACATTAACAGTATTGTGTTAGTTTGGTGAACATTAGCTCTTTTTTTTTGTCAGATCGTTAATACTAGACGTGCCAGTGGCTCTGTTGGAGCAGAGCTTTGCTGTGTTCTCTGTGTTCTCATCACTGTACTGCAAAACTAGATCATTTATTCATTCATGAGCATCAGCAGGTTGGACACCTGCAGTCTCATTGTAGAATAGCTACATGTCCTACGGTTCACACTTCCCCAGTGGAAAGCATATCACGGCTTTTTTTTTCTTAAAGGCTAGTTCATTCTCAGTTCATTCCCATGCACTGTGTGTGTGTGTGTGTGTGTGTGTGTGTGTGTGTGTGTGTGTGTGTGTGTGGTGGGGGGGTTGGTGTGGTGTCATGATGTCAGATAGGGGATGGACTGCAGAACTAAAACAACCTGCTCTGCTCGACTTGTCTGAACGTGAGCTAGGGCCACATTCCTGCTGTCCCACTCCGCCTCCGCGCTCCTGGTCTCCTGCAGGATATCCCGCGGAGCGCTAACATCCTTCCAGTGTGGGGAGCGTCGTGTCTGAAAAGCACAGGAGAGCCTCACTGTGTTTGCTCAGCCTGTCAGAGCACAGTTCTGTTGAATTTTCACAGTCAGATTTCCCTTAGGACTTGGAGTTTCGGCTAAGATTAATTCACAAACAATACGTTTCCGTAACAATTAATTCAGAAACAAAAAGTAATAATTACAAATTATAATGAATAATAATGAATAATTATTGATTTGGTTTGTTGCTTTGTGAGTTTGTGTGTGTGTGGATGTGTGTACATTTTTCATTTTTCCAACGGCACTTTATTAAATAAACATGCATTCAGGCATGTTGGTTATGTTGCTATGTATCCATCATCACATATTGGTTGTGTTTCTTAACTCTGTTAGGACTTACAGGTAATTCATATTGCTGTTTTAGGCCCAGCATTGCCAAAGTCAACATATTTACTCCACTACATACACAGTCTGCATTTCCACTGCTTCCATTTCCACACACCGGTCCATATTTATCAAATACCCTTATCACAAACCTGGGCTGGTGTCACCTTGTTAATATGGATGTTTATATGGTGAACAGACAAAACTGATCCCTGATAACTGATAGACGTGTGTATATTCTACAACACCACTGTATTTTAAACGTTCAGCCTGTTATAGTTTTAAGGAACTGCGTTTGCTCTTCACACTGAAGTCAAAACAAGTTTTTGTCACCACGATTAATTATAGACTAGGAACACAGCCATATCCTTGGACACCACCGTGACAACACACATCCAAAGTTCAACTGATAACCTCCTGGTTACCTGGAAGAGGAATGAGGAAAAAATACACAATATCTGAATGGTAATGTTCCCTGAATAGTAAAGACCCCGAGGCAAAATCAACAGTGTGTATACAGAAAGGGAGAGAGAGTGAGTGAGTGAGTGAGTGAGTGAGTGAGAGCAAGAGAGGGAGAGTGTGATTGTGAGATTGGCAAACGTAAAACACAGAAGGAGGGAGGCATGACTTTACATGGGCTTCCACTGGGGACAGGGGGACAGAGTGTGAGGAATGGAGGCGGATCCTGGGTAGGGTTGAGGGAAGAGAGAGAGAGAGAGAGAGGGAGGTGTGTGGTGAGAGAGCATTTGAGCAGCATATGTGCAACACTATGACACTGCGAGACTGTGAGAGACGATTAAAGAGAGAGAGACTGTGAGACAGTGAGAGGGAGCCAAAGAAAGGGAGGAAGTTTGATAAGCATCCGGGGGAAATGCGTTAGCTGTGCGTTAACGTCCAGCTGGAGCCTGTTCATCTGCTGAAGAAGCTATGAGTGTAAGAGGAGCCCAGAGGCGCTATGTGTCCACCCTCAGGATACAGCTATCAGCACCACCGTCTGGAGGAGGCAGCAGGCAGTCGACCAGACCCTTGCACGCCATCACTGCCACGAAGAAGAGTGGACATGCTCCAGACTCAGGTGGGTGGGTGTGGGTAGAGCAGACATGGGGCACCAGGCTCAGGTGGGTGGGTGTGGGTAGAGCAGACACAGGGCTCCAGGCTAAGGTGGGTGGGTGTGGGTAGAGCAGACACAGGGCTCCAGACTCAGGTGGGTGGGTGTGGGTAAGGCAGACACAGGGCTCCAGGCTCAGGTGGGTGGGTGTGGGTAGAGCAGACATGGAGCACCAGGCTCAGGTGGAGGTGAATGGGTAGAGCTGCACTAGATGTATGTGCTGTCACACAGCCCCTGGTCAGGATCTCCATCCATGAGGTGCATGTGCGGGTGAAATCCTAGTGGGTGTAGCTATGGCAGCCGGGCTGAGTTTCATGCAGACATGGGCACAGAGTGAAGTGGGCTTTACTTTTGCATGTTAAGCTGCAGTGCACACACTGCAGATCACATATATGTCAATCATATTTTACATCCTGCATGTTGCAAAAATTCTAGAAATTCTAGAAAACAACAGTACCCCAAAACCAACCTACAAAATGGAAAATGGAAAAAATAAACTCCCGGAGTATCTGTACACCTCTGTAGATCACCGTATCAAACACAGAACATTAACCATGTCTTATCATCCTGTCTGCATTAAGCAGCAGACCACAGGCTGCCAGACGTCTTGCTTGGGTTTCATTCTCAACCACGCAGAACAGGGAATACTGGGGAAAACTGCAGTTTCTAGATAAAGATTCGCACTTTCGCACTGGATGTTCTGTCATGTTCCCGATTTTTAAAAGTGATACATAATAAAAAAATAACTTGAAATGATGGAATTTGAAATGACTAAATGTTTCTTAATGAACCGATACTAATGTAAATGTACCAAATAGACAACATGAAGATGTTGCTAATAAGGCGAAGCCACAAAGCCTTGGGCCAGATGTGACAGGAGAGATGGGGTAAGAATTCCAAGCTCAAGCTGGTAGCCACAAATATGTGCAGCACACCACAAAAACAGTGGACCATGTCCTCTTATGGGAAAAGTGGGTATGTTTACCAAATACCAGCAAAGCAGATATGGCAGATGTATAGAGGGATATGGAGTAGTGTGCAAGTCTAACGCCATCATTAGATGTGGTTTTTTAGCAGTGGTATAATGACTAGTATCATTGTTCCTTTTTATTAGAAGAGAAAATTGTATGCCATACTTAAAAAAAAGAACAATATCAGAAAAAACAGCTTCTCTAGACTACAGTGGTAAGTGTTTAGTGTGACCTCTCCTTACACTTGAGCAATAGCAGGAACAGGAGGCCTTAAGTCTGGCAAAATATCCCAGAAGATTACTGCATGCAAGCTTAGCACAGTATCCCCACAAGAGTTCAAGATGTGCTGAGGGCCAAGGGAGGTCACACTGAATGCTGGATTTTGGTCAAAAAATTTACCATTTTGTATTTTCTGTGTGTATCTGGATAAAGAGAAATAATTGCCCACCACTGATCTGTAAAATTAGCAAAATTAAACCGACAAGTCCTCTGCTCTCATGCAGTTTTATCCTAATTTTGCTTCTACAAATTAGAAAATCAGAAGCACTTTGCTTACAAAGCTCTGTACCAGTGATGTACACAGACGTCCAAAGTTGTGTGGTGTGTCAGTGTGTGTGTGTGTGTGTGTGTTGTGTGTGTGTGTGTGTGTGTGCGTGTGTATACCACAGACATGATGCTGATTTACTGGTTCTTCTCATAAATAGCCTTGAGGCAGAAGATGAGTTCCGACCTTTGCCATGGCAGGTCTGATGTTAGCTCCTGAGGGTTTAAATGGTTCCTCTGAAGCTCTTTGAAGTTGAGGCACTGTGAGGCACAGAATGTGAAGAACAGATGACCTCTGGCTCGTTGACCTCCGTGACATCCAGAGCAAAGTGACCTGACAGTGTAAATGTATAGGTTGAATGTACTGGTGATCATATGCATATATGCTACCACATAGACATACGGACGCAAAGGTTAATGATCAGGCACCATAGTCCACCCACGTCATGCAGAGATTGACAGATAAGTAAATCCTTTGACTTCGCGTGATCCATGATTCAAACAGGGCTTGGTTTCTAACAACGGCTTTTGCCATCTTAAGATAAGAGAATAAGGTGAAGTGAGACCACAGCTTTCACTTCTGTTTAATTACACGCGTGCCACTGAAGTCCGACAGTTGCTCGCGTGTGATGGGTTTTGTGGGTGCAGGAGCGGTAATACTGTGTGGTAACAGTGTGAGAGGTGGTGCTGGAGGGCGTGGTAAGAATGAATGATGTCAATACAGAGAAGGTATTTTATGTGCAAGTCATGAACTGGAAGGATGTCTGTGTAAATTAACCTCCCCCCTTATTTGCTGTATCAGCCAATCTGCAGGCAGCATTCTTCTGGTAGGCCCCCGATTGCTTTAAGATGCAGGAAAGTGCAAACATTAACATCAGTAGTGTGGTGAGGTCAACGCCCTCTGGTGCAAGAGGAGTCATGACAGGACATGACTGACCTGAACAGCATTAGCGTTAATCTCTACCGTGTCAGTGCGCCCTCTCTTCCTTCTCCGTCCAAGGCCATCCGCAAAATATTTGTATGTTGTTTTAGGCAAGATGGCTCCTTCTCGTTTCATTCTTCCTCATTTTTAGCCTTGATTTCATTCGTTTGCGCTCTGGTCTTATTTCCCTCCTTACTTGGTTGCAGTGGCTGAGGGTGGCAGCCTTGGGGGCACTCACAACCCGCCCCTTTTCCTAGAGCCCCTTCAGGACTGCCTGGTGGACGAAGGGAACGACCTCACCCTAAGGGCAGTCATCACGGGGAGCCAGCCAATCAGTGTTTCATGGCTTCACAATGGTGGGTTCTGATAAGACCTAAAGTGTAAACAGGCCTGAATCACTGATCTGTGAAAAAGGGCAAAAATGCACTTTTATTGGCAAGCTTTTTAATGCTGAGCTAGTGTGTTATTATTTTACTTCCTGGTCTTAGTTACTAAGTCATTAGGCCCTGAGAATCCCTTGCCCCCTCTCTGAACACGGCCTACGTCTTTCTCTTAAGTCGTGAAATTTCTAAGGACATTGTTAGCTATATATCTGCTCTTCTTCACTATTTAGTGTGCTCTCTCTCTCTCTTTCATTGTTTAGATAGCTATAGCCTATATCTGCTCTTCTTCACTACTTAGTGTGCTCTCTCTCTCTCTCTCTCTCTCTCTCTCTCTCTCTTTCACTGTTTAGATAGCTTACTCTCTTTGCCTCTATCTCTTATTTGTCAGTTTGGTTTGTTTCATTTACAACACAAACAAAAGTACTTTTATTTATCTTACCAAAACTTCTCCAACACCCCCAGGTAACGTTGTCCGGTATGGCAAATCCTCCTTTATAAGAAGAGAGGCGATTCTAGTTGTTAAAGATTGTCTCCCAGAAGATGCTGGAGCCTACACCTGCATAGCAGAAAATGCTGTGGGAAAAACGTCCAGCAGCTCAGCGGTCTTTGTAAAAGGTAACATACACACACCTGCACACATATACACAAACAGACGCGTGTCTCCACGCACAGACCGCTGTGCTGAGGTATTGTTGGGGGAAGGCTTACATACAGCTCAACATACAGGTGCTGCAGAAAGCAGTTCGAACAAACCTTAACTGTAACCTTGAACTTTGTGCTGACCTAGCTTGACCCATGATACTCAGAGTTCAGACTTTCAGAACTATAGAGCAAAACTACCCCCCGAGCAGTTCTGGAGATCATTTAACTGAAGTAATTGATTTTATCTCAAATATCCATTCACTTCAAAGGCACATATCAACTGAGCCCTAATAATGTGATTCAACAACAAAAAAGTGCTTCACATGATTTGTCAGGGAAATCAAAACATGTATTTGCAGGAAATAATGAAAGAATTCTGGGAAACTAGGGTCTTATGCAGTGGGTTATATGTATGTATGTTTATTTGTCATTTTCTTATATAGGGTCTTGTGCAAAACCCATACATATAAGGGCAGGAGATAATGTTCTGCCAGTGGCTAAAGACACAACCATCTTTGTGGTTAGGAAGCCGGGGAGGGACGTTCTTGTTATAGGTCACAGTGTGGTGTGACTGTATTACCACACACGCCACAGTCTGCTGCCTTGCCTGTGGCAAACCTGAGTCCACTCAGACCACTGGAATGTGGCCTTACTGGTTCCTGTGGTCCCAACACGACTCTGATTCTGGTCCTGCACTGAGCCAGACTGTAGCAGCCAGACCTCAGCAGGGGTCGTAAGAGACAGCAGGCAGGGCATATAATAACACAGGAACTATATTCAATCACATGAAGGTAAATTAGAAAAATATTGTCTTAGTAGTGACAAATCCTGTTCAAATGTATGTGTACCATCATATACCTCATAGTGGAGAAGACCAAATGTATTGTTATGTGAACCCTTGTATTGGAAGAGAGCAGTTTGCCACTTCCTGCACAATCATTTCTGCAAAAACTACCAGTGGTAAACTGACCAAGACAGGTGTAGAACACTGAGGATGCATACAAGGTTGAAATATTTAAATTTATACATATAGGCATGAAATGTACTGTCTGCCCAACATATTCACATAATCTTCACATACACTTCACATACACTTCATCCCTCTCTGTCTTTCTTTGATAACCTCAGAAATGATTATTGATGTCTGGAGCAGTCCCACACACTCTGCTCACACACCTCTATCCTCCTGTTTGCCACCACGTTCTCCTGCCCTGGTTAATGGGTGCTTGCACTCGCCGAGCTCTCCCCAGAACATTCTGGAAGGATACAAGTCACCCCAGACAGGAAGTCCTGAATCGCTGTTGCCAGCACACAGGAAGGGTATGTATTTGCCCAAAGCTGTTTCTCGACCTCTCACATCACTGGCTCTCCACAGTTATAATGTCCACTGTAGACTGTTGCGCTGCCCGGTGATACAGATACTTACTAAACTAAATTCCTCAAAACTCCTCAAAAAACAGAAAAAGAAAAAAATACCTCAGTGATCAGTGTTCTATTCATCACACAGGTCATTTTATTCCAGCATGTGCAGTATAGACTGATAATAGCCTAATTTCTTTATGCACACAGCACATCAGAATCGAGAGCATGTGTTACATGCATATCTCACAGACACACCCACCCATCCCCAAAACCCCTCCCCCCCACCACTCATGTGTGTGTTTGCTCATCTAAGTTTGTTCCTAATTGCTCCCAGAGTTGCCGGTGAAGAGGAGAAGTAGCTCGGGGACAGGTGAGGCGATCAGCACCAGCCTCTGGCTCTGTGCTCTTTCAGCTCCTAATCACTACTCTATTGTGTTCTCCCTGTCATTTACACTCGCTCTTAGCCTTTGTGTTTTACCTCTATCTGGACTCAATCAGCAGAACACCTGTGCTGCTCTTTCCTTTGCTTGGTCATCTGTTCATTTTCCACAGCCTATAATTAGCTGTGTTAGTTTTGTTGTCTTACTATGAAACTAGGTTTTTCTATCTGCAAAACCATGTCATGCAACATTCAAGCCCAGTAATGTCCTATATAATGTACAAGTTGGCTGAACTGTAACCAAACGTGAGCTGATCTTTCCTCTGCATTATTAACTTTACCATGTAAAACTCTCAGGAAAAGTCCCGTTTCTCTTTTCTCCTCTTCATGCCTAGATTCTCTCTTGGTTAGAGGCCTGCTGGCTGTTGTGCGTTTACTGGCTGTTGTGAGTTTACTGATTCATGTGTGTTGTGCACTCGCTAGGTGTTGTGCATTTGCTGTTTGGTGTGTGCTGTATATTTGCTGTGTCATGAGTTTGCTGGGTGTCGCACGTCTCTGGGTTTGGTGTATTTGGTCCTGAGGTTCCCCCATCATAGTCTCATTGGTGCCGTTTGGTTTCTACTTTGTGTTTCTTCACTGGTGCTTGTGTCCATGTCAGTAGGGCTTAACTGTACATTTTTCTTGTTTGCGTGGGCTGTACACACACAGACTTCACTGGCTTTGTGTCCTGCGTGGTTTTGTGAGCCATGCCACTATGTTTTGACTGGTTTGATGTCCCTCACTGGACCTTCCTGGGAAGGGAACTGGTGTATAAAGGTCAGAGAAGCTCTGCATCTGCTGTGGCCATATGCCACACTTTAATGGTTTGGTGAGGCAAGACGCACCATGCTAGAAGTTGCATGCTAGTATCTAAAGTCTATTTTTAAATGCGTTTACAGTCCCATAGCTTTCACCTTAGTTCCGTTCTAGGCAGTTATGTAAAACCGTTTGATAGCCGGGGCTGGTTTTCATGCTCTAATTAAAATATGTGGTCACTAAACGCAGGCAGGTTTTGTCCTGTGCATTCAAATCCACCTACGCTTTGACTGTGTGTGGTGGGAGGGGCCTTTGTGTGCAGATGAGGTCACACAACCATCTTTTGATATTTAGCTGAACACTGTCACACACATCTATTTATAATTGGGGCATACTGGGTGATAATGAGGGTCAATATGAAGGTTTATTTATGCTCCTGCACGCAGGCTAATGAAACCCATGCTCTCAGCACTGGCTGCTGCCACTGCAGGATGAGGGCGGGGCTCCTTGAGGACCCCAAACTGACTCTGGTCATTTTCTGCTGTGTCGTTTGTCTAGCACCCCCGCTGAAGATACTGGACCCCCCTGATCAGGTGGAGGTGCATGCAGGAGAGGCTGCCCGAGTCTGCTGTGTGTTCGAAGGCAGTGACCCAATAGTGTCCTGCTGGATCCACAACAAAAAGGAGGTACTGAAACCAACACGCCCACGCAAAACTCACATATGCCATCACATACTGAATACTCTCATATATATATAATGTTCTTTCCCATGTTTCTGTCTCCCGTTCTGTCTTTGCCTGTCTGCAGGTGTTGGAAGACTCCAGGCTGAGTATAGAGACCAGTAGCAAGAGCAGCAGTCTGGTGATCTCTGAGGCCCGGCCCGAGGACTCTGGCCTCTACACTCTAATCGTACGAGACCGCAGAAGTGTTGTCCAGCACGTCTTGACCCTGTCCGTCATCGGTGAGGCCGACGGCACTGCCTACCTCTCTGTATCTCCAGTCTGGTCTCCTCACGTCTTGCACTCTGAGGTTTTGTATTTCTTGCATTTGTTTCTGCTAAACGTGCATGTTATAATGTTTGTGTGCGTGTGTGTGCGTGTGTGTGTGTGTGTGTGTGTGTGTGTGTGTGTGTACCGTGTGTTTCAGAGAGGCCTCAGCCCCCTTCTTCACGGCCCGTGGCGTGTGTCCTCGCCCCAGACACCGTGGTGCTGTCCTGGTCGGGACCGTGCTACGACGGTGGCTCGGCAATCACAGGCTACCTTGTGGAGGTCCAGTCCCAGGTGCCTGACCAGACAGGTCACTGGCGTGAACTCTCTGCCCACTGCCAGAGTACCTCCCTCAGGGTGAGCTCTGGCCTGCAGCCTGGGGGGCAGTACCGTTTCCGGGTGAGGGCCTGCAACGCTGTGGGGATTAGTGAGCCCAGTGAGGAATCCCAGCCAATCAAGATGGATGGTGAGAGAAACCCAGCCACTGTAACCAGTACTCACTCAGCACCACAGTGTTGGATGAAGATGAACAGATCACATAAATGAAAATGCTGTTAGTTCCACACTGGGGATTTGGGGGTATATGGAAGGCTTGAAAGACATTTTTAATCATTTCAGAGCAGCTTGCATCTTTTTTAGTTAACCATAGTTTAATGAGCCCCCTTCTTAAATAACGTAATTAAAAAGGGCATCATAAATCTTGGCAGTATACAATTATGGCCAAATGTATTGGTACGTTTGCTATTTTAACAGAGCATGTTGTCTTAATTTTGTCTGAAATATGACTTATTTGGATCATAAAAAAATATTAATATAGATTAAAAATATATATTTTTATGTTTAATAAACTAGTATCTGGAGATAACCAATTACAGGGATCCCTGCTTCTAAATACCTCTTACACCTTTTCTACTGAAAACCCGCTTCACTTTTCAAGTCCTAGCAGAACAGATCATTATTTTGGTCAATTTTCAAAAACAGGAATTTTTCCTCCTACTTGGCTCAGAATACCAAAGGTGGGAAGTTCAAGACTTCACAGGACGTAAATGCCTAATGAGTCCATAACTGTAATCATACCTGTGCATAGATGACACTACTGATCCATGAAAGTGTTAGGGTTGCAGCAGCTATGCTGATATTTTGCCCATGGGTTTGCAGTGTAGTCCTACACTGTACTGATATGCAGAGTTTTCTCTGCTGGACTATGGTCTATTAGACTGGGCTGAGTGTGTCCTGTTGCTGTGTGGTCTATTAGACTGGGCTGATGTGCTTTCAATATACTCCTTCAAAGGGAAGCTACATGAAGAGAGGGCTGAATATGTGAACGTTACTATTGACGACAAACACAAAGTGACTGACCACTACGATGTAATGGAGAAACTAGGAACGTGAGTACTCCATCCCTACAACCCCCCCCCCCCCCCCACACACACACACACACACACTCTTGTATTCCCATTAACAAGTGTATTGCTGAAAAACCCAACATGCACACAGAGGAGGAGTAAGGCAGACACATCAGTGGTGCCGGTGGTCTGCTCGTGGTTCAAATCGGACCACGCTTGCTCCAGGTAGATTAGTGAGGGCTGGAATATCGTGAGCAGATGGCAGACCAACCCTCTTCAACCCTGGGAATGGGGGGGGGGGGGGGGATTGCTGTTCTCAGGAACAGGACTATTTGGAAGAAGGTCAGGTTGCCAATAATATCAAGCATGTTTCAACAAGTTCCTACCCAGATAAGGACTGATGGGTGCTGACTCTCCTGTTTCCCAGGGCTTTGTTACCTGGGGTTGCCACTCTCTATAGAGCTCGTGGTTATATTTAATCAGTTGTGTAATTTGAATAGTCACACATTCTATATTTGAATAGTCATGCATAATATTAGTGCTGAAAGTGAGGGCTGTAACAGTTTATAATAAAATCACCATTCGTGTTTCGTATTTTAATAAAAGATCTTCTATTACAGTAATTGCTATTAGATGGATTGGTAATTAAAGAGAGCGAGTGATCATCTGTGTGTATGTCTGTCTCGCAGTGGGAAGTTTGGTCAGGTATTCCGGCTGAGCCATAAGGTGACTGGGCAAGTGTGTGCTGGGAAGTTTTATAAAGGTCGGAGGTCAAGCGAGAGAGAGGCGGCCAGGAGGGAGATGGAGCTGATGAACTTTCTACACCATCCCAAGCTTGTGCAGTGTTTGGCGGCTTACGACAGCAGACCTGAGATGGTGATGGTGATGGAGTAGTACGTATCTGGCCTGTGTGCACGTGTGTTTTGTGTGCGTGTCCTTGTGTACATCTCAGACCCAGAGTGCACGTTTGACAGTAATCATACACGAGAACCAGACAGTCACACATGCCAAACAGCTGCTGCTATGAATGTCCTGAGCACAGTTGTTCAAAAAGTTCAAAGAATGCAGGTGTTAATCTGCATCAGAATTACCTGGATTTGGATATTCCATGTTTTGCATTCCAGGATCAGGTAATTCACCTTTGTGCCATTTTTTTTTTCCAAAGTAACATTAAATTGGACAACCCTGATCCAGATCCAAACCTTTCAACATCCATTTCTCAAATCTAGATTACCTGTGCTTTAAATGGGGTTGCATATGGCTGTGTAGGTCACTTGCTATCTGAAAAACAACAGAATAACCAGTGTATAAAAAAAAACAATAAAACAAACAATAAAATAAAAACAATTATACCCTCCTGCACAAAAAGGTCTTGACAAAAATATTGTGGAAAAAGCATACCACTGTGTGTGTGTGTGTGTGTGTGTGTGTGTGTGTGTGTGTGTGTGTGTGTAGTATCGCAGGAGGGGAGCTGTTTGAGCGCATTGTGGATGATAATTTCGAGCACACAGAGCCAACCTGCATCGGCTACATGTGTCAGATCATTCAGGGAATCCAGTTCATGCACAACCAGAACATCGTCCATCTGGACCTAAAACCTGAGAACATCGTGTGTGTGGACAGAACTGGCACTCAAATTAAAATAATTGATTTCGGTCTTGCCGGCAAGCTGGGTAAGTGTGAGGATGGTACGTGTGGACAGGTGTGTGTGCGCGCAGATGAGTGGATGTGGTTGAGTGTGTATGTATGTGAGTGGATGATGTGCGTTTGGGTTTGTGTTCATGCAGATAAGTGTGTGTGTGTGTGTGGGTGTGTGTGTGCACGTGCATGTATGGATATGTGCATGTGTGTAGATGTGTGCACGCTTTTGTTATTGCCTGTACAGGCTGGACTGCTGCGCTGTAGCTCAAATTACTGCATTGTCATAATTTGTGACAAAATAATGCTGGCACATTGCATAACACTAATGGAATGTGTGTGGACATCAGATCCTTCCAGTCCTCTGAAGGTGATGCATGGCACTCCTGAGTTCGTGGCCCCTGAAGTGATAAGCTATGAACCTGTTAGTACTGCCACAGATATGTGGAGCGTTGGAGTGATCTGCTACATCCTGTGAGTTGTGTGTGTCCATGTACATGCGTTGAACTATCAAGTGTTTGTCACTTTAAAAACACAAGTTATGCCTCTGCCATCTAGTGGTTTCTCCTGTAGTTAGATGCAAATCCTAGTAGTGTGGACAGTCTAATTGTGTGTGTGTGTGTGTGTGTGTGTGTGTGTGTGTGTGTGTGTGTGTGTGAGAGAAGGTTGAGTGGTGAGTCCCCATTCCAGGGTGACAGTAACTCTGAGACTCTGGCACTTGTAACTGCTGCTGAATGGGACTTTGATGAGGAGAGTTTTGAAGACATCACTGACCAGGCCAAAGAATTCATCAGCTCTCTGCTGCACAAAGACACCAGGTTGGGTTGAAATATTGGAGCTGTTAAAGCATGCAAACACACTTAGACACACACATACAGCCCTTACATGCACACACGCGCACACACACACGCACACACACGCATCATGCTCTCTCCACTCAGACGTCGCATGTCCTGTGAGGATGCTCTCTCCCACCCCTGGATGGTGGCGTTTGAGTCTGCACAGCCTAACACAGCCAAGAATCTCTCCAAAGAGAAGATGAAGAAGTTCTTGGCCAGGCAGAAGTGGAAGGTACCACCAGCACCACCACAGAGCGAGTCAGAGCTGCCCTCTGCTGAGAGCAAATTAGCAGCTTCTCAGTTATGGCTTCTCTGTGCAGAAAACCGGCAAAGCCATGTTGGCTCTGAAGAGAATGGCCATGCTGAGCAAAGCTGACAATCCTGCTTCAGTACCTATCTCTGCCCATGGTAAA
Organism: Brachyhypopomus gauderio; assembly: GCF_052324685.1. NCBI lineage: Eukaryota > Metazoa > Chordata > Actinopteri > Gymnotiformes > Hypopomidae > Brachyhypopomus > Brachyhypopomus gauderio. The sequence goes on from NC_135212.1 coordinate 46,899,416, forward strand.
CACACCACGCTTACACACACACACACTAATATGTTATATATATACAGTTGTGATCAAATTTATTCAACCCCCACTGAAATAAAGTGTTTTGGCCAGTTTGACATTGATTTTGATCATTTCAGTCATCTTATTTACAATTATATCAAAGAGGCACTTATAAATTAGACAAACATAACATAATATTTATGATGGAATAACCACAAATGTCTTTACTGTGCTCACATCATTATCAGTTTTATTCAACCCCCTAGTGACATTATTTTTTAGTACTTAGTACAACATCCTTTTCCAGTTATGACAGCTTTCAAGCGTGAAACAGAGCTTGACACAAGTGTCTTGCAGCGACCTATGGGTATCTTAGCCCATTCTTCATGGGCAAAAGCCTCCAGTTCAGTCACATTCTTAGGCTTGCGCACTGCAACTGCCTTCTTTAGGTCCCACCAGAGGTTCTCAATTGGATTTAAGTCTGGTGATTGCGATGGCCACTCTAGAATGTTCCAGCCTTTCATGTTCAACCATGCTCTAGTGGACTTGGATGTGTGCTTCGGATCATTGTCCTGTTGGAAGGTCCAACGTCTCCCAAGCCGCAGGTTTGTGACTGACTCCATCACATTTTCCTCCAAGATCTCCTGGTACTGAAGGGAATTCATGGTACCCTGCACACGTTGAAGCTTTCTTGTACCATTAGAAGCAAAACAGCCCCAAAGCATAATTGACCCCCCGCCATGCTTCACAGTAGGCAAGGTGTTCTTTTGTTCATAAGCCTGGTTCTTCCTTCTCCAAACATAGCGCTGGTCCATTGTCCCAAACAGTTCTAATTTAGTTTCATCTGACCACAGTACACTGTTCCAAAACCTTTGTGGCTTGTCCACATGACTTTTGGCATACTGCAGTCGACTTTTCTTGTTCTTTGGAGTCAGCAAGGGGGTGCGTCTGGGCGTTCTGGCATGGAGGTCTTCGTTATGCAGTGCGCGCCTTATTGTCTGAGCTGAAACTTCAGTGCCCACATCTGACAGGTCTTTTTTCAGTTCCTTAGCAGTCACGCGGGGATTTTTCTCCACATTACGCTTCAGGTAGCGCACAGCAGTCGCGGTCAGGATCTTCTTTCTGCCACGACCAGGTAACGTTTCCACTGTGCCCTTTAACTTGAACTTGCGAATGATACTTCCGATAGTGTCTCTTGGAATATTTAACAACTTCGCAATCTTTTTATATCCATTGCCATTCTTGTGAAGAGCAATAACCTCTTCTCTTGTCTTCTGGGACCATTCTCTTGCCTTCACCATGCTTGGAAACACACCAGTAGATGTCTAGAAGGAGCTGAGTATCACAGTCCTTTTAAATCTGCCTAATTGGTGCTTATCATGCTTGATTGCTGCTCGTTGACATCCACAGATGTTTTCAATACCTGATGGAAAACACTGGAATGAACCTCTGTTCTTAGGAGTGGTAGTCGTAAAGGGGTTGAATAATTGTGTCAATGAAGAAATCACAAAAAGGCCATTTAATACTTTATGACAAAAAAAATTGATGCTATCTTAGTTGCATTTAGTTCTTTAACAAGTCCTTGTAAGATTTCATTATGAACACAATTACAAATGTGCACTGAATTCCATAAAACCCTTCGCAGCATTGGGGGTTGAATAAATTTGATCACAACTGTATATATATATATATATATATATATATATATATATATATATATATATATATATATATATATATATATATATATATATATATATATATATTTTTTTTTTTTTTTTTTTCTTTCCTAGCTCCTGTTATCAACCTGCATGTGTATGCTTGTAAGGGCCTTTTATTATGCTTGTAAGTGTGTTGGCTAAGGCAGCCACTATGACTGTATCTCTCCGGTTCTGTGTAGAGGGCGCTCTTGAGTCGCTGGAGAAGAAAATGCAGTCAAAGCCCGAGTTCACCAAGCGGTCATTCGACTTGTCTGTATATGAGGATTCAACAGCCCAGTTCTTCTGCCAGATTACAGGTAGGTGTGTGTGTGGGTGTGTGTGTGTTTTCTGTTGTCATTGAGGTTAGTGAAATACAGGCACAAAATATATCTGACAACGAAAATGTGATGAAGAAACGCATTACAGACCATTTTTCTCTCTCCCCCTTTTTCATATATCATTGTTGAGATGCAAATAGTGTAGAGACATGACCCAGATATATAAATAGCATTATTTATTTTCTAGGCCAATTGTACTAGAAGCTAATGCAATTCGTGGAACTACTATATTATTGACACCCACTTTGCCTCAAGCTATAGAATTGCTGGACAGTATTTTCCAGTTTTTCTTCATCTTCTGTCTTTGTGTCTGTGCTTAAGGTTTCCCAGACCCCGTGGTGGTGTGGTCCAGAGAGGGCAAGCCTCTGGAGGAGTGTGAGGGCTCCGTGAAGATCGAGTACGAGGAAGACGGGACCTGCATTCTCACCTTGGAGACCGTCTCCCTACAGCACAGTGGCACGTACTCCTGTAGCGCCTCAAATATCCACGGGGAGGCGCTGTGCTCCGCTAGACTGACTGTAGTGGAACAAGAGGAAGATACGGCATGAACTCAAAACATTACTTCTAGTTGCATAGTTGAGTATACATCGCAGCTCAATTTCACCTGTGTTCAAATTCTCACACTTTCTCTCACAATCTTCTCGAAAAATATTTTTTAATATAAACAAGTTACTCTCTCATATCTAATAAACTCACACTGGAAAACATTAAGACTCTATTAACTGTCTCAATTCATTTAACATGTATTATTTAACATTTTGAATGTTGTCACGTTAATACATCTTCTTAAAAATGTAAATGAAATTAAATAAACAGCATGATACTATTTCTGAATGTTGTATGTGAATTGGCTTATAGTGTGAGAACGAATGCCTCAGTGTGGACCAGTGGCGGATCTAGGATTTTTCTGAGTAAGGGGCCATCAAGGGGCCACAATATTCATAGAGGGGCCAAGTATTTGTCCAACATCATTGCACACAATAGCACACAGTCAATTGTTAATATCCCTCAACTTTCAACTTTCATGGCATTCAGTAACAGTAAGTGAATGAGTGCATAATTCACTGAAATTTAAAGACTATTAACAGAATGAGAAGCATACCATCAGGTCCTACTGGAGCAGAACAATCATTTGACGTCTGCACAGGATTCTGTGCACCACACTGGAAGATCTGAAAGCAGCAAATGACAAATTATTTAACATAAGCCTAGTGTCACAATACACACGCAATCAGTTATTACTTTCCAAGTAGCCTCTTACCATCAGATCCTGTAGGACAGGGATGGGCAACTGGCGGCCCGCAAATAGATCAATAATAATTTAATAATTAAAACAAAAAAACCGATAGAGCAGGACTGTTTTGTTCTTGTCACGTAGGGCTACGCCACCCTCTCCCGTGTCGGTGTTGTTCCTTGCCCGCTGTCATTGTGTTCAGGCGACCCTGCGCGAGCGGTGTAGGCGTTTATACTTTCGCGAACGTCGCGAGCGTCGCTGCAGTGTTCTCCGAAACGATAGGTGGCAGTGGAGAATAAAAAAAACCCTGCAAAACCGGCGAAAGAACATTTTTACCTGACCAGAGACCGTATTTAAACACATCAGGCATCAAACGTAATTATGGATTTGCAGTGTTGTCCGAAACGATACGTTAACAAATACGAGCCTCTTGTAATTCCAGGACGAAACATGAGAGAACGTGAAGACGTTAGACGTCTGGGCGTTTTGAAAATAAACAACCATTAAATAATGTGATAAAAAAGCGAATTATTTCGATTCATTTCGAGTATATGTATAAACATTTAACTTATTTAAGTTTAACGTGCTGGGAAATATTGAAATTGACCTTTAAGTGACGTACAAGTGCTTTAATTCCACCTTGTAAAGGTGCATGAACCCGGCAAACATAACTTGTCCATCGCGCTGAAGCGCGGCGCGCGCGCGAAGTTCTGCGCCGCAAACACAAAGCAACATTAAAATGCGTCAGGTAAATGTTCATTCCCTTTTTTTTGAGGGGTGTTTCTTTATACTACCACATATCGTTTCGGACAACATTGCAAAGTCATATTTATGTTTGATGCCTGGTGTATATATACGGTCTCTGGTCAGGTAAAATGTTCTTTCACCGGTTTTGCAGGGGTTTTTTATTCTCCACTGCCACCTATCGCCACCTATCGTTTCGGAGAACACTGCAGCGACGCTCGCGACGTTCCCGCTGCAGTGTTCTCCGAAACGATAGGTGGCAGTGGAGAATAAAAAACCTCTGCAAAACCGGGGAAAGAACATTTTTACCTGACCAGAGACCGTATATATACACACATCAGGCATCAAACGTAATTATGGGCTTTGCAGTGTTGTCCGAAACTATATGTGGTAGTATAAAGAAACACCCCTCAAAAAAAGGGAATGAACATTTACCTGACGCATTTTAATGTTACTTTGTGTTTCAGGTTTGAAAAGTGCTGGAATTTAGGCTAAAGTACATTAGATTGTTGAATTTACGTTAACAAATACGATCCTCTTGTAATTCCAGGACGAAACATGAGAGAACGTGAAGACGTTAAGATTGGGCGTTTTGAAAATAAACAACCATTAAATAATGTGATAAAAAGCGAATTATTTCGAATTATTTCGAGTGCCGTACAAGTGCTTTAATTCCACCTTGTATAGGTGTATGAACCCTGCAAACATGACTTTGTTGATCGCGCTGAAGCGCGGCGCGCGCGCGAAGTTACAAAATTCGAGAGGTGCACGACCTCGCGCCGCGACAGCGCGCGAGGCCCTCGCGCACGGGCGGAGCCACAGCGATTACGTCATTTTCGCCGCGCGGACCCTCGCGCCGCTCGCGGCGCGTCGAGTATAAAGCCTGGTTTATACTTTCGCGAGCGACCGTAGCGCGCGGCTCCGCCCACCTCGCGCGACCCTGCGCGAGCGGTGTAGGCGTTTATACTTTCGCGAACGTCGCGAGCGTCGCTGCAGTGTTCTCCGAAACGATAGGTGGCGATAGGTGGCAGTGGAGAATAAAAAACCCCTGCAAAACCGGGGAAAGAACATTTTTACCTGACCAGAGACCGTATTTAAACACATCAGGCATCAAACGTAAATATGGCTTTGCAGTGTTGTCCGAAACGATACGTTAACAAATACGAGCCTCTTGTAATTCCAGGACGAAACATGAGAGAACGTGAAGACGTCTGGGCGTTTTGAAAATAAACAACCATTAAATAATGTGATAAAAAAGCGAATTATTTCGATTCATTTCGAGTATATGTATAAACATTTAACTTATTTAAGTTTAACGTGCTGGGAAATATTGAAATGGACCTTTAAAGTGCCGTACAAGTGCTTTAATTCCACCTTGTATAGGTGTATGAACCCGGCAAACATGACTGTCCATCGCGCTGAAGCGCGGCGCGCGCGCGAAGTTGCAAAATTCGAGAGGTGCACGACCTCGCGCCGCGATAGCGCGCGAGGCCCTCGCGCACGGGCGGAGCCACAGCGATTACGTCATTTTCGCCGCGCGGACCCTCGCGCCGCTCGCGGCGCGTCGAGTATAAACCAGGCTTAAACCAGGCTTAAACCAGGCTTTACACCAGGCTTTACAAAATTCGAGAGGTGCACGACCTCGCGCCACGACAGCGCGCGAGGCCCTCGCGCACGGGCGGAGCCACCGCGATTACGTCATTTTCGTCGCGCGGACCCTCGCGCCGCGTCGAGTATAAACCAGGCTTAAACCAGGCTTTATCCCGCCCTGCGTGTCTGCTGTCCTGGTTTCCCTCTGTCTGCCACGCACGTGTCGTCATTGTGTTCAGTTGTGTCTAGTTAAAGCCTGGTTTAAGCCTGGTTTATACTTTCGCGAGTGACTGTAGCGCGCGGCTCCGCCCACCTCGCGCGACCCTGCGCGAGCGGTGTAGGCGTTTATACTTTCGCGAACGTCGCGAGCGTCGCTGCAGTGTTCTCCGAAACGATAGGTGGCAGTGGAGAATAAAAAACCCCTGCAAAACCGGTGAAAGAACATTTTACCTGACCAGAGACCGTATATATACACCAGGCATCAAACATAAATATGACTTTGCAATGTTGTCCGAAACTATATGTGGTAGTATAAAGAAACACCCCTAAAAAAAAGGGAATGAACATTTACCTGACGCATTTTAATGTTACTTTGTGTTTCAGGTTTGAAAAGTGCTGGAATTTAGGCTAAAGTACATTAGATTGTTGAATTTACGTTAACAAATACGAGCCTCTTGTAATTCCAGGACGAAACATGAGAGAACGTGAAGACGTTAAGATTGGGCGTTTTGAAAATAAACAACCATTAAATAATGTGATAAAAAGCGAATTATTTCGAATTATTTCGAGTGCCGTACAAGTGCTTTAATTCCACCTTGTATAGGTGTATGAACCCTGCAAACATGACTTTGTTGATCGCGCTGAAGCGCGGCGCGCGCGCGAAGTTACAAAATTCGAGAGGTGCACGACCTCGCACCGCGACAGCGCGCAAGGCCCTCGCGCACGGGCGGAGCCACAGCGATTACGTCATTTTCGCCGCGCGGACCCTCGCGCCGCTCGCGGCGCGTCGAGTATAACCAGGCTTTACACCAGGCTTTACAAAATTCGAGAGGTGCACGACCTCGCCCTCGCGCACGGGCGGAGCCACCGCGATTACGTCATTTTCGCCGCGCGGACCCTCGCGCCGCGTCGAGTATAAACCAGGCTTAAACCAGGCTTTATCCCGCCCTGCGTGTCTGCTGTCCTGGTTTCCCTCTGTCTGCCACGCACGTGTCGTCATTGTGTTCAGTTGTGTCTAGTTAAAGCCTGGTTTATACTTTCGCGAGTGACTGTAGCGCGCGGCTCCGCCCACCTCGCGCGACCCTGCGCGAGCGGTGTAGGCGTTTATACTTTCGCGAACGTCGCGAGCGTCGCTGCAGTGTTCTCCGAAACGATAGGTGGCGATAGGTGGCAGTGGAGAATAAAAAACCCCTGCAAAACCGGTGAAAGAACATTTTACCTGACCAGAGACCGTATATATACACCAGGCATCAAACATAAATATGACTTTGCAATGTTGTCCGAAACTATATGTGGTAGTATAAAGAAACACCCCTAAAAAAAAGGGAATGAACATTTACCTGACGCATTTTAATGTTACTTTGTGTTTCAGGTTTGAAAAGTGCTGGAATTTAGGCTAAAGTACATTAGATTGTTGAATTTACGTTAACAAATACGAGCCTCTTGTAATTCCAGGACGAAACATGAGAGAACGTGAAGACGTTAAGATTGGGCGTTTTGAAAATAAACAACCATTAAATAATGTGATAAAAAGCGAATTATTTCGAGTGCCGTACAAGTGCTTTAATTCCACCTTGTATAGGTGTATGAACCCTGCAAACATGACTTTGTTGATCGCGCTGAAGCGCGGCGCGCGAAGTTACAAAATTCGAGAGGTGCACGACCTCGCGCCGCGACAGCGCGCGAGGCCCTCGCGCACGGGCGGAGCCACAGCGATTACGTCATTTTCGCCGCGCGGACCCTCGCGCCGCTCGCGGCGCGTCGAGTATAAACCAGCGGTCCGTCCGAAACCGAGTACTACAGTACTATATAGTACGCGAGAAGCAGTACGCGAGCAACCTAGTACGTCCGAAACCACAGTATGCATTAAACCAGTACGCGAAACGTACCCGGATGACGTACTGCATCGGCAGCCATTTTTAAGTATGTGATTGCAGCACACTGTCCTATCCCATGATGCAACTGGAGCAACTGTCCTATCCCATGATTCAACTGGAGCAGCGGAGGAGTTCGAAGTTAGAAAAATAAAATGGCGGAAAGCGGCGAGCCAGCAATTTACAAGTGTAAGTAGATACAAACACAAAATAAAACATTTAAAAAATATGACGATGTGCAAACCAAGTGCAACCCAAGTGACGTTACAAGTAGTGTCACTGAGAATGAAAAATACAATTTGTTAGATTACATATATATAGTTTTTAAAATTTTTATTAACACAGCTAGCGAGTCCAAGCTGAGGTAATCTTGTTAGCTCGCTAGTTAACCCGTCAGCTAATACCGATTAACTCATATATCCGATAACGCGAAAAATGTGCGGTATTACTGTCGGTTTTGTTAGATTTATATGCATATGCGAATATCCGAATGGAGCTGTGGATTTCTGTATTTTTTTAGTGTTTATGACCATCAGCGAGTCCAAGCTGATGTAATATTGTTACAGGCATGAAAATCTGTCACCTTTCGGCGACATTCGCTGTTTTGAAGTTGAAAAGGGTGACCTACGTGAATCGTGTAGATCCGATGAGTTTTTTTGGGGTGGGGAGATATTTTTATATAAAATCATATTGACTTAAGTAAACAGCACTTCCGAAATCGGCCATTTCTGCCCGGATGCATCATCATAGAGGCCAAATACGAACGTTCTTCATTCGTGTTGTGGCGCAGGACCTAGTGCTGTCTACACCGGGGACACGGCAGAAGAGCGAACATTTACCACTACATTTACCGGATCGTACATTTACCTCTACATTTACCAGATCGTACATTTACCTCTACATTTACCAGATCGTACATTTTCATGCCTGTTGTTAGCTCGCTAGTTGACCCGTCAAGCTAATACTAATTGTACCGATTAACTCGCAACAAATCTGAAGCGCATCCGTCAATTTTAGACCATTTTGCTCGCAATGATTTTAAGACATGACTAGCTTAATCTGGTTTACAAGTGGTTTGCAGGTCGAATTCCTTTATGTTCATTTTCTTTTATTTTAAACCTTGGTTGTTTGTCATACTGATATAACGACGTTCGTGCATTCACCTCACCTTTTTAGTAATACTATTGAAAGGCTAACCTATTCTTACCATATTCTATACTGTAAAAATATATCTAGCTTTGTGATTATTGATTTTTGTAACTTTGCTACACTGATACAGTAACCATCAATTTTAAAGCTAAAGTTTATTATTGCAGGGACCGATGAAGACACCAGGGACCTTATCCGGTGGAGGGTGGCCAATGCGGCCCTCTTCACCGGTAAAAGGAATGCAGCTGTACGAGGTTTTGAGTAAGTAACTTAGGTAAAATTAATACATCTGCATTACAGTTCATGTACACTATTAACTACAAAAGGCTTTATGTAATAGAGATGTAGTATTAACAGTTTTAAAAGACAGTGTATGCATTTTACTGTAGTTAACAGTTATGTCTATTATCTTGCAGAGCCTTCGTCTTGGAGAAACAGCTGCCAAAGGCAATCTCTCCACTTTATGTAAAAAAAAAGTGGGAGAACCTAAAGCAAAAATATAAAGTAAGTCTCTTCCTGATCAGATTAAAAAAATTCAGTGAAGGTTTAGTTATAATACAAGGTGTTGTCCCCCGTCCCCTCTTCCGTGTTTTTATTAATTTTGTAGGAACTGAAGTGCCCCCCCACTGGGGTGAGTACAGAGGGTGGTGTAGCAACAGCAGCATCCTGGAAATGGTATGCTGCCATGGATGAGGCAATAGGTGGGAGGCCATCAATAAGTCCACCCACCCTTATTGCCTCATCTGGTCAGGGTGCTGCTGTTGAGCCACTGCCCTCTGTAAAGGAACCCCTTGCCAAGAAGAGGCGGGGGAATTTAATGGAATATTTGAGGGAGTTGGAAGAGAGGGAAAATGAGAGGGAGAGAGAGGCTGAGGAAAGAGACGAGAGAAGACAGAGAGAGGCTGAGGAGAGGGAGGAAAGAAGATGGAGAGAGGCTGAGGAGAGGGAGGAAAGAAGATGGAGAGAGGCTGAAAAGAGAGGAAAGAAGAGAGAGGGAAACAATAGCACGAGAAGAGAAGAGAGATGCAGAAGCTAGAATAAGAGAGGAAAGGAGGGATAGGGAGGCAAGAGAGAGAGAGGAAAGATTTTTAAATGTATTGGAGATTTTAGCTAAAAAATAAATAGTTGTATATCAGCTTTCAAGTCTTTTGGTGTTATTATATATTGTGAGAATGATGACAGTAATACATTTGCAACTAGAAATAGTTAGGTTGTAGATTTAATTTAAATATGTTTAGATTTTGTGTCTTATACAAGTCTTATACTATAGGTATACTATAGGTAGGGCATAGTTTTCAAGCTTATGCATAAAGTATGTGTGTGATCTTTTTGTCCCAAACAACTTCATTAATTAAACAAGTTTTAGTCTTCTGATCAGTAGCCACACTGAGTAGAAATTCTCATAGATCTTTTGAATGTATTGATGGAGCAAGCTTTCTGTTTAAACTTTAATGCTAAATGATATTCATAACCTAAAGGTAATACATCATTTACACCCAACAAGTACAATTTGGAATGATTTTAATTTGGCATCAAATCAACATAAATCAGTGTTTGAAAGTTGGAAAACGTGTCTGACTCCCGGACCATCAGGGCTCACTCCACACAAAGCCCTGTCCTTTCTCCCCTGCTCTTCTCCTTCTACACAAACAGCTGTGCCTCCGTGAAGCAGCCAAACTCTTGAGGTTTGCTGATACCACCATCACTAGTCTAATCTCTGGTGGGGATGAGTCAGCCTACAGCAGGGAGATAGAGAAACTAATACAGGTGCATCTCAGTAAATTATATCAAAAAGTTAATCAATTTCAGTAATTAAATACAAAAAAACGCATATATTATATAGATTCATCACAAACAAGGTGATCTATTTCAAGTGTTTATTTTTGTTAATGTTGATGATTACAGCCAATGAATATCTAAAAAATTCATTGAAAACTTGATTAGACCAACTAAAAATAATGATTAATTCAGAAATGCTGGCCTACTGAATGCAGGCGCCAAATGGAAATTACAAACTGTATTGGTCGTCGTGCCGCATGTACAATTAGAATATGGAAACTCTTTTGGCGAAAGTGTGGGTGGCTCTTAAAAGAGCCGTTGGGTTTTAAAGCGATGTTTTAAACACTCAAAGAGAAAGGCCTAAATATAATCATGCTCGTGCAGAGCTAAAACACAATGTTGTGGTGCTGAGACAGCTGCAGCCAGAATCTCTCGTGCATCTTCCCCTGATGTTTGTTCTGTGCCGACAGGCTCTGGTGGGTCAGTGTCATCAGCCTCTGGAACATCTGGGTCTATGATGTCGCCGTGAGCAATGCAGAGGTTGTGGAGCACAGCGCAGCATGCCACAACCTCGGGTGCGAAGACAGGGCTCACCTCAAGGGCTTTAAAGAAAATGGATCGCCAGCGGGTCTTCAGCATTCCAAATGTTCTTTCAATTATGTTCCTGGCCCGAGAGAGTCTGCTGTTGAAACGAGCCTGTACAGGGTTCTGCACAGGCTCTCGATAAGGGGTCAGGAGCTGGATTGGTGCGCTGATGCACGGATAACCCCCATCACCAAGGATGCACCTTCCTCTAGGTGGGTATAGGCCCTCTTTGTATATAGGGCTGTTCTTCAGCACCCGTGCGTCATGTACAGACCCAGGGTAACCCACAAAAATGTCAATAAACCTTCCCTGATGGTCACAGATTGCTTGCAGCTGCACAGAATAAAAAAGCTTCCTGTTCAGGTAGCACTGTGCATTGGCAGATGGGGGTTTTATTCTGATGTGGCACCCGTCGATGGCACCAACTGCCACTTTGAAGGACGCCGATCCAGCCAACTGGGCAAATCCTGCTCCTACCACATCCAGTTCATCACCAGCAGGTAACATGATGACCCTCTTCAAAATGCCACTGACTGCCTTGCTCATTCTGTGCACAATGTCACACACAGTAGATCTTGGGATGGCGAACGCTCGGGAGACCACACGATAGGATGCTGCGTGTGCCAGCCAGTAAAGGAACACCAACAGCTCGATGTCCCTGCTCCACCCATGATCAGTCTCCTGCCTCAGTGCATTACTGAGTGACGTGATGGTCTCACGGGAGAGTCTGAAATCTGCCCTGAGGTCTCCACCACCGAAATACAGCTGCAAGACGGGCACAGCTGTATTGAGGTGACAATACGTCAGGCTCCCATCCTGTAAATCAATGCACATAGTTTAATTAATTATTAATATAATAATACTTTATTTATTTGATCCAATTAGAATTTGGTTTTTTATTTACTGTAAAATAAATTGAATAAATATTATTGTGAAAGTGGTTTGACTATACATTATTTCATAATCATGAGCACAAAGAATGTTTTTTGCTCCGCGGTATTCAAACCAGATATTTACCACTACGCTCGAAGCTCCACTAACTCTAGCTCCACTAACAGGGCTAATCGCGGCGGCGGCGACCGGGGGGGGAGGGGGGGGGCTTAGGTGGCGAACGTAACACTTGTAACGGAGTGTTTTTTTCAATAGCGCTGAAATAAATGCTCCGGTTTAAAATTAATTCTCCCGTCAAAATTAAAAAATATTTTTAACAATTTATTCTGGGTCCGGATGGGATGGCATTTGGGTCCGTTGGTTGCGGACCATGGAAATAGAAATTTGCAGAGTTAGGGAGGGCGCAAAATGGACACAGATTCAGTGTTATATCGCCGGTGGATGGCGCCAGAGCTAGCGAACTAGTAACGTATTGAATCATATATGGGGATCTGAGGTAAATAAACTGGATATTTTTTTCGGCGTGAGATATCGGAAATACGGGACAAATAAAAATACGGGATGACGCCGGGACAGAGCGGTAAAATACGGGACTGTCCTGGCCAAAACGGGACACTTGACAGGTATGATCCGGACCGCGGTCCGCCTGTTAGTGACCTCTGGTCTAGAAATATAACTTGAAGCTGTATTTTTAATCATCTTATTATTAAGATGTCATTGATTTGTGCTGTCCAATCAGTAATATAGCACAAATATGTATGTAGTAAGTGCCGGCTACGATTGCTAAAGACGATAGCGGTACTTACATTTCTCCTGAGGTAAATGATCAAATTCCTGAGGAATCTTCTCCGAGCTACTACTCGACGCCGTCTTGCAGAGAATACCATCGCAAGAACTGTCTTGACGAGGTAAATGTAAAATGAAATGTAAATGAAGTCAATGTAAATGAAGCAAATGTAAATGAAGCAAATCTAATGTAAATCGCGAACAGACCATAAACTAGAAAACTGTCAAATGGGGCTTTTAATTTAGTAGCGTAACGTCATAGGTCATGTGACAGGTAAGATGGCGGACGTAGTATGTCCGAAGTTGGATGCATACTGACCAATCTCGTACTTAAATAACGTACTGCACCGAAATCTAGAACGTACTGCTTAAGTACGCGATTTCGGACGCAACTAGTCCTGTGTACTTGTATCTCTGTGTTTCGCCCGTTGTCGGTTTTTTGTGGTTTGTTCGGTTTTGTGGATTATCTGTCATCGCTGTTCTGATATTTTCAGTCTCCGTTGTGTTTCTCCGTTGTGAATGGCTCTCCTGTTACGACTCCTGCCTGTCCTGTTGACCACTTGGACGGCTCTCCCGTTTTGACCCGTGTCTGTACAAACGACTTCGCCTATGGAATTCCCCTTATTAAATCTCGCTCTTCTCAGCGTTTGTGTCCGCCTCCTCGCACCGCAGCGCGCTACGCGTTAGTTCTTTGATATGAAGGAGTTCAAATTCCTTTTTGCACTTTTTTATTAAGCAAATGCTTTGTCTTCGTTGCTTATTAAGGGCATGTTAATGCATTTATATGCAGAAAATAGATGTATGTTGGTGCAATAAACATACAGATCTGAATTCATTGAAAATGTGTTCTTATTGAGAATAATTTGTAGTGTCTTTCATATCCAATTATTTGAAGTGCGTGGTCATGTGGCCCTCCAATAATAGTGCTGAAAATTTTTTGGCCCTCTTTATCATGGAAGTTGCCCATCCCTGCTGTAGGATCAGCACTGATTGGTGACTCTGGTGGCTCAGTAGAATGGGGAGTTAAGTCATCAACTTCACTCTGCTTGTCCTTATCAGAGAGAGTCCTGTCCCAGTTTGCGGCTAAAACACAAATATATGCCGTAATCTGCTCTGGCCCCATCCCAATGCGGCGCGGTGATGAGCAGTACAGCAGGCTCACGTCGCTAAACCGCTGGATGTCCAAGTGGTGTTCAGAAAATCAAGTGGGCTTTATTAATAATTGGGAAGAGTTCGAGGGCAAGCCTGGTCTTTTAGGCAGGGACGGTGTCCACCCCACCCGGGATGGCGCTGCCCTGTTATCTTGCAGCATAGCCCATAGCCTGTTAGCTAGTCGGCAGAGTAGCACTAGAAGCTGCTGACTGTCCAGGGTCGCGACCAGGCCGCAGACTAATGGGTTAAACCTGTCTGCGAGCTGCTTAGAGGCGTCACCAAGTTCCCTTAGGATTGAGACTGTGTCTGTGCCCCGGGTTAAACTAAATCATAAGAAAATAGTCCGCCCGAAGTTTTTAACTAATATACAGACTTCACATCAAATTATTACAACCTATATGACCGATCTGAAAATTGGATTAATCAATATTCGATCGCTCAACTCAAAAGCAGTTTTTGTAAATGAACTTATAACAGACCAGAAAATTGATATTCTTTGTCTAACTGAAACGTGGGTTCAATCTGGTGATTATTTAACTCTAAACGAAGCCACTCCTGTGGGATATAGTTATATACATAGACCTAGACTGTCAGGCAGAGGAGGTGGAATATGTATAATCTATCGTGATTGTTTAGAAATTCATCAGAAATACTTAGATATCTCAAACTCATTTGAGATGCAGTCTATTAATGTTATTAGTCCATCTGAAAATAAAAGTACATTCTCCCTAACTAATGTATACAGACCACCAGGGCCTTACTCAGATTTCTTAAACGATTTCACCGATTTTGCAGCAAATTTAGCAGTATGTAGTGACAAAATAATAATGGTAGGAGACTTTAACATACACTTTGATAATGCGGAGGATCCACTGACAAGGGCTTTTACTTCTATATTGAACTCTGTCGGCATTAAACAAAACGTAGTAGGACCTACACATTATCGAAATCATACCCTAGATCTAATATTAACGCTGGGTATCGACGTAGATAATATAAACATACTCCCGCAAACCGTAGCAATCTCCGATCATTATTTAGTAAAATTCGATTTTCACCTTAACATAAATACCCGCCCGTCTCCTCGGCAGTGTATAAAGCGCTCAATAAATTCATCAACAGCAACACGGTTTATTGAAACCCTCCCTGACTTAACTGCTTTAGCCCACTCGCCATCCGATCCAGGAGAGTTAGATAGTCTAACCGACTACTTAGAGAATACCTGCAGATCAACTCTAGATATAGTAGCTCCACTAAAATATAAAAAAGCTAGATCCAAAAAGCTCGCCCCATGGTACACCGACCAAACTAGAAACTTAAAACAAATAGCACGTAAATTAGAGCGGAAATGGCGATCTACTAAATTGGAAGTATTCCACTGTGCCTGGAAGGATAGCATTATTGACTACAAACGGGCACTCACTAAAACACGCTCAGCATACTTAGCCTCACTGATAGAGAAAAATAAAAACAATCCTAGATTTCTTTTTAATACTATTTCTAAACTTACAAAAAATCAAGCAGGCACAGAACCTCAGATTCCAATAAACCTCACTAGTAATGTATTTATAGATTTCTTTGATAATAAAATAGAGAATATTAGACAAAATATAAAACCCTTTATTAGCAATACAACTGGTATGTCATCTGGTTTGGTTGATATTGATTTAAATTACATACCGGGAGAAAAACTTGATGCTTTTCATCCACTCCCAAAATCAGAATTAGAGAAAATAATTTCTTCCTTAAATTGTACTACCTGCACATTAGACTCAGTTCCCTCAAAGTTATTAAAAGAGGTATTACCAGCTGTAACTGAACCTCTTCTAACTATAGTTAACTCATCCATTACAATAGGTCACATGCCCAAATCATGTAAATTAGCAATTATCAAACCTCTGATCAAGAAACCAAATCTTGATCCGACTGTGCTATCTAATTATAGACCCATTTCAAACACATCATTTATATCTAAGATCATAGAAAAAGCTGTTGCCCAGCAATTATGCCTATATCTGCATAGGAATAACACATTTGAAAAGTTCCAATCTGGTTTTAGGCCCCATCACAGTACTGAAACAGCATTAGTTAAAGTAACAAATGATCTCCTCCTTGCATCAGATCAAGGCTATGTATCACTGTTAGTGCTTCTTGATCTTAGTGCAGCTTTCGACACAATTGATCATAGGATCTTGCTAGAAAGGTTAGAACGCTGGGTTGGAGTCTCAGGCACAGCCCTTTCATGGTTTCAGTCTTACTTAACAAATCGCTATCAGTTTGTAGAGCTCAATAATATTTCATCCAAACGTACAATGGTTAAATATGGGGTCCCGCAAGGCTCCATCTTAGGACCACTATTATTTACATTATATATGCTACCATTGGGCACAGTTATAAACAAACATGGTGTCAATTTTCACTGCTATGCGGATGACACTCAACTTTACATATCAGCCAAACCCGATGACAAACTCAGTTTAGGAAAAATTGAGGCCTGTGTAAGAGATATTAAATGCTGGATGTCTCTAAACTTCCTACAATTAAATGAGGACAAAACAGAAGTTCTCCTTGTGGGCCCTAAGGCCGCAAGACAGAAAATTCCAAACTTAATGCTTAATCTTGCAGACTATCCCATTACACCTGGCACAGTAGCCAAAAACCTAGGCGTCATACTCGACTCCGACCTATCATTTGATAAATATATAGATCATACTACTAGGATAGCTTTTCTACATCTCCGCAACATTGCCAAATTAAGAAATGCATTATCACAGGATGATGCAGAAAAATTGGTGCACGCCTTTGTTAGCTCTAGACTAGACTACTGCAATTCACTACTGTCAGGATGTTCAAATAGGAATCTAAATAAACTTCAAGTAGTTCAAAATGCCGCAGCTAGAGTTCTGACCAGAACTAGAAAATTTCAGCATATTAGACCAGTCCTATCAGCCCTGCATTGGCTCCCAGTTAAATTTCGTATTGATTTTAAAATTCTATTATTAGCATATAAAGCACTACACGGGCTTGCTCCTGAATACCTCCAGGAACTTATTTCCTATTATGAACCCCCACGTCAACTAAGATCACAGGGTGCTGGTCTGTTATTAGTTCCACAAATTAACAAGGTAACAGCAGGGGGAAGAGCCTTTTCTTATAAGGCCCCCCAGCTTTGGAATAATCTTCCTAAATGTGTCCGGGACTCTGACACAGTCACAATCTTTAAATCTAGGTTGAAAACCCACTTATTTAGTCTAGCGTTTGATAATTAATATCCCCCTTAGATAAAGGTACAGATCCAGGGGTTCATAGACGAAGGGTTTTATGGTAGACTGGGGTGCTGGTGCTGTCATCCTGTCACTGCTCGTGGTCACTCAAGTTTGTTGACAGTGCAGTGGACGGATGCCATTGTCTCAGAATGCCCCCAAGCCTATGTTACCTTCTGGTTCTGCCTTTTTTTAGCTAGGCTGTAATAATTTAACTTAGTGCCGGAGTTGCTGCCACACTCCAGAAATGTTTATAATTTTACCTGTCCTGTATATGTCCTCATACAGAGCTAATTTTCCCTGTTTCATTTCTCCACATGGCTGCCCGCCTGCTTGAGGAATAATGAGATGAGGAGAGACAAGCGATCCATCCTGGCCGGCCACCTCCTGCCTAACCGGATGCCTACACCATGATGGACATTATTACATATTTTTCGGTCTAAATGGACATTATTGCATCTTTTACATTCTGTCTACATTCTGTCTATATTATTGTTGTTGTCATGGTGACCGGTGTCGGCCAGAGGAGGATGGGTTCCCCCCCTGAGTCTTGGTTCCTCTCAAGGTTTCTTCCTCATGCAAAAAAACTAGGGAGTTTTTCCTTGCCACTGTCGCCTTTGGCTTGCTCACTGGGGGCTAGGACTCGGCACTTGTAAAGCTGCTTTGTGACAACAACTGTTGTAAAAAGCGCTATATAAATAAAATTTGATTGATTGATTGATGTCACAAACTATTCAGCAGAAACCATGTTGTCTACAAGACCACATTATTATTTATTTAAAACTGAAGGAAATACTTGATAGCTTAAAATATAAAGTGATGTGGTAATATACGAACCAATAAAAATGTAAGCCATTACATTAAAGTTATGGAAAATCATCACTATGAGGTGTACGAATTCAGTGAACTTATGCGCCATGCTCCTGACCAGCCTCTGGTCGTGGGTTTAAAACGGGCTGTTGTGGTCTGGTAGGTGGGGTGTGGGTGCTGCTTGCATCATCATCTGGAATCCAGCCTGGAGGTCTCTTTAATTATTAATTCAGCTTATATTTCCATTCAGCCTGTGGATGTGTGGGGTAGTTGTATCTCTGACATTCATTGGCCAATGTTAGTGACTGTATGCTGTTCAGTGAACACTACATATTTACAAAATTAATATTAATATTTGCACTGTGTGTAATGTCATTTAGGGTGGTTGTTAACTGATGACTGATGTTGATCTGACTTTGTTATGCTGTGGTTATGGTAGGAGCTAATTCTACCCTCTGCACAGAAAAAACACAAGTGTTTTATTACACCTGATGGTCCTTCTGGACTTTTTTCTCTCAAAGCCCAAAGCTTCAATTCTCTTGATCTCCACCCCTTAAATCCTTAAAATCCTAGACACAGTGATGTGATGTGCGCTTAGAGATTACTCAAAATATGTACCTCACAAATACATTTTATTAGTTAAGGACAATAGATCTGTTCTTGTCATGGGCAGAAACATCTATGTAGCACCAACAGGGTGGGTCTTAAGAAGTGATGATGGGAATGCCAAGTGTAACACAAATTCAGAACTTCCTTTATATGTAGGATATTGAACAGATTCACAACTGAACTTTTGCCATTTCTCTTAGTCTGGTCTCAAACATGTGATGTCAAAAGACCTTGCGTAGACCATTCTGACCTGTGGAGGAAGATGGACACCAGGGCCAAAAATTAATCACGTTACTCTTCCAGTTTTCGCATTCTTCTGCGTTTGCAGTCTACATGCCCTGCTTATTGCCCAAGCAGTGGTGTTACCCGTCAACCACCTCCAGAAGACATTCTGGACCATTCTGATTATGTTCCTTATGGTGTTCCACACGGCCCAAGTTTTCTTATCATACAGGGGTGGGTTTCCCGAAACGTTCGTAGCGCTAAGTACTTCGTAACCTCGTATGAAATGTATGAGGTTAAGAAGTACTTAGCGCTAAGAATGTTTCGGGAAACCCACCCCAGGTTTATCACACTGATCAAGCACCAAAGGCTGTAATGTTTTGAAGAACCCATTCTAATATTTCCCACAATGTGCAAATATATTAACATATCTTTAATATATCCGCAAAAAAACTGTATAGTCACACTTTGGAGACATTTTCACATGTCTTTTTATTACATATAAATATATCATGCATAAGATGCTTGAGTAATCTTTAAGCCTAGTTATGGATAGCGTTATTTCTCAGAATAATCAAGAATCCATTTGCATAACTAAGGGATTTTTTTATTTGATTATCTGTGTGTGACTGATGTAGTGATATGCCAACAATAGTAATAAGAGCTATTTGAAATATCAGATTAGTTAAATCATTTATAGACTCTTCACACCTTACCATCACCAGCAGGAGAGAGTGGATGGACAGATGTTTAGTGAAGCTGGCTGTTTTCACAGTAAGGGCAAAAAGACATTAAATTCCCAAAACAAAACCAGCACATTGCTTTAGGTCATGGTGTCATGAAGGTCACTTTCTAACAAACGTTGTCACACCCGTTATAGCCTGCATAAATTGGACTAATCCAAATGCTGCCACAACTGTAAAGCAAAAATGTCATTTGTAATTCTAAATATTATTTCCAACTTATACCTAATGCTATTTTTTCCTAGTACTTAACACTGTCTGCCATGGCTTATGATGAATATGTCTGTGGCATTCAAATGTAAGTCCACCAAATCTCTTTAAGCCGGCTCTGTTCTGTGTGTGTTTGTCTTCTATCTTTGAAGAGACACATTGAGTAGACATGATAATGAAATGATTAATCTTGGATAATGGCAGAGGCTGCTTTGTGTTTTAGCACACACGTCTCTCCTTTTTGGGATGTCATAAAACACTTTTTGAACTGTTTCCAGTTGGGAAATGTCAATGATGAAAACCAGACCCACTAGGACTAGGACTTTCAAAAGGAAATACATACAGATGAATGAAGGTTGTACTGTTTGTATTGAACCATGACCACGGGGTTGAGAAAGGCACTATAGAAATGTAACATATTACTGATGTGTTTCTTTGTTGGATGTTTTGTGCTTATTGCATGAGGATAAATGTTCTTTAAACAATGTGGGCAGTGAAACATACAACTAGTCTCCCTTTTGAGATGCGAGTTTTCTGCTGATTTAAACTGAAACATGCAGTTTTGGGTCTTGAGCTTTTCACCCTTGTTTCAAAATGGCTTCAAATATTAGGGCATTTTGTTGTTCTAAATATCTGTCACCAGACAAACACTTTCATTTGTTGTTTTGGTTGTAAATACACTAATTCAAGAATCTAGAAGGTAACTGGTAGTAGATGTTGCACTCTCAAAATACAGTTTCACTTATCGAAGTCTTCCAGCTCCAATCCGAGATTCACAGTTCCAGTCTTTAAATTTAAGCTCAAGACTCAAGACCTATTTAATCAAGCCTTCAGTTAATATACTACATATGAAGGTATGGAGCTCGGGGCCCCCAATCATTGAGTCTTCTGGGATATTGAGTAATCAGAGATGTTGATGCCATCATCCACCCTTCATGCATTCACTCTAGTGTGTAACTACTGGGTGAAAGCATTGGCTCAGTGAGAGACTGTGGTCACCTCCAGGCCCCTCCCTTTAGTTTTGCTGCTATAGCTAAGCCTGCTGGAGCCACATGCTAATCACTGGCACATGTGATATATATATGGTTAAATTTTATGTTTACATATTTAACCTGCATTTTGCATCTTGGCTACACGTTTCTACAAATTGATTCCTGTAGTTTAGTAGTAGTCTGGCTCAAGGCCATCTTGAATTCCGATACATATATGCTACTATCTAGGATGTATTCTGTGAACAGATGCAAAGCACTTTGTAAGTCGCTCTGGATAAGAGCGTCTGCTAAACGCCCTAAATCTACATGTAAAATGAATTCCATAAAGCACCTAGAAGATGGTCTGGCTTACCAGTGGTTGTCCGATGCTGTGAACGGATGAGTTGATGCCACCAAAAGTGTTTCTGTGGATAATGTAGTTAAATGGCTCAATAGACAGGAAATGTAATCTAGCAATTTGCATAACTTCCCTGCTGTCTTTATCCAAGAGCTTTTGCTTGCATGTTCATAATTAAACATTTAGGATTTAAACCTAAAAAAACCAAACAAAAGTGTCCTGCCAGAAAATTATTTGCCCTCAGGAGCTACTGCACCACGGCTCTTAAATGACAATGGATTGCCATTCTTTAATCACCAAAAAATAGGAATGCAAGTGTTATTCTTGATTAATACATTAGATAAGTATGCTCAGTCTGCTGTAGTAATAATTGGGAATAAAAAAAAAAAAAAAGGGGCTCCACCCTGAAATTTCAGGGAAATTGGCCAGACATATCCCTCCCGGGTGTTAGATTAAACATTCGTTGTGTGTACAGTTTATGACCCCTCACTGGCCCAAAGTGGTTAGAAAGCCGCTTCATGAACCATTACAAATGACATTTTCAGGAGATGCAGCTACCCGAACTTCATTTCAGAAAGATCTCCAAGACAAGAAAGTTGTGCCTATTATGAGAACACCTTTCTCCAGCAGCATCTACCAACCTTCCTTTGTTACTCATGTCTGGGTTTGGCATCAAAGCTGGCATGCAGGTGTACAGCAATTTCACCTGACCTTTGGCAGTTGGTCATTTGCTCAAAATGCCATGTAGAAACCTAGGTCAAATTCAGGTTTGATCACCTTAAGCTACATTTGGCAATTAATACATTGATTTACATGACAGCTGAAGACCTAGACTAGGCTCAGCCCAATTGCATAGCAACACAGGACAGGTTGTGGAGTCAAAGCACAAGGTTTATTTCATTCAAGACATGGGGCCATCAAGCACTCTCCTTAACCATGATTGGACCAAGGATTACTTCTCCTTCCAGCAGAGTACCTGCAAAAAAAAGGGGGGGGGGGAAGGGATTTAGGCTCTGCTTGCAAGTTCACATCACCTTTAGTCCAAGCTCCAGACCTTCTCCAAGAAGGATCAGGTACCGGCACGTACCTCCGTCCTCAGACAAGTCTCGACCCTTCCGGAAGCTACAGGTGGTCTCGCAACAGCCACACACCTGGTCAGGCCCATATGCTGCAGTCCACCTGTAAAGCCAGAATACCCAAGTTTACCAGCTAGGCCTCACCAGTAACCTGCTGGTTTCAGGACCACAGCCACATACCTGTTGCTAGAGAACGAACAAGCTTTGTGCTCAGCATCAGCAGAGTAAGAAGCTGGAGTTGCCTTCATAAAGCATGTGAAGTAGAGCTGGAGAGACAGGGGTTAGTTCAGACAGCCAGTCATTCTACTCACCCCCCTACCAAACATGCTTACATACCAAACCACTGTTGTCCTGCTGAAACTTGAATGCCTCCAACTGAAACCTCAGCTTGTCTGCTTCAGTTTGGGGCAGGAAGTGAGAATGGGAACCTGTGAGCTTGGCATCAATCAGGCACCTGCAATCATTTGTGCAGTCAGACCACAACTAGCTGATCTCTACAGCCATCACAAAGCCCACAAGGAAGCCACTCACCCATGGTTATCTATGAAGGCATAACTGGGGACTGCAGTCACATCAGGAAACACCGTGGCCACACAGGTGTCCAGATACACACGAAGGGGCACATGGTAGAACTGAATTACAGATGCCTCAACACTGATCACATCATGCAGGAAGTACTGGTTGGAGAGCCTTTCAGATGTCCAGTCATCTGGGAGAAGAAACCTCATTAGGTCCAGTTCTGGCACAGATCAGTAGGTCTGGTGTAGCCATGGGACAAACCTGTCATGAGCCTCAGGGAGAAGACAAGCTGTTCCTCAGCAACTTGGGTAGAAGCATATGGGATCCAGGCAGGCATCAGAGCATTGCTGCTTACATTGTGGAGCCTACAAAGCATTTGATGGTCATCAGATTGAACAGAGCCTTCCAAATAATACTGAACAGCACATCTGGTAGGGTCCAATACCTTGGATAGTGACACTCGATGCGAACCTCAGCACCAACAGTTCTCACAATAGGAGTGTGAGCAAAATTGTGGGGAACATAGCGGACGTAGAAGACGTAGACCAGCTCATCTGGAGTCATCTGTTAAGAAAGAAGTGGTGTTATTGCATGCAGGTTTAACACAGCACTGAAGCGTTCACTTCATAGACACTCACACTGGTAGTACTGTTGCAGGCCTGCAGTGCTGACTGGAAGATGAGAACTTGAGCAGCACGGTCCTCCCCACTGACGGCACAGTTTCCCAGGGTGATCTCAGATGGATTTATCAGCTCACCGGTTCCAAACAGGTCCTTCTTGACCTCCACATGTACGCCAGTCTCACCACACTCTGCTGCTACACTTGCAGTAGGAACAGGGGGGCTCATCTGAAACTGCATCAGTGGCTGCCTTGCTGGTAGTTGAGGGTCATTGGGGAAATGCCATGCCACCTGCTTCACAGGTCCCTGAAATATTTGCTGGGACTGAACATTGGAAGGCTGCTGCACAGGTATCTGCACAGGATTCCAGGACTGCTGGCTAAATGAGCCTTGTGCAGGCCCTGTGGGGTTAGAAACATGGCTCCCCTGAGAAGCCCCTCCAGCAACCACTTGCCTTATTGCTTGAGGCTGCTGATGAGGTTGTAGTCCAGCTGGAAGTTGAGATTTGAACACTCCTTGTAGTTGTGCATCAGACAACACAAACACACCCAGCAACAGCACCACACCAAGCCCCACTTTGCTCAAACCCATTGTTGTTGTTCTTCTTCTTCTCCCTAAAAACAATTAATTAAAAAAGCTCACACATAGCAGTCTTGTTTGACCATTCCATTTTATACCATAAAGGAGGCTTGCAGCCCCACCCCCTGCTAATGAGCTTAACGTCTCTCTGAACCTGATGATGACTTTACTACTCTTTCACAGCTGACACAAATCAATACTCCTCACTCTTAAAACAGGCTCTTAAACTGTTGTTTGCATGGGTGTATGGTTCTATAGAATTGCCCTAAAGAACTATTTTCAGTACTAGTTGGCACCTTTAAAGAGTGCTCTTGTACAGAATATATAGTAGTGGGCAAACGTTTTGAGAATGGCACAAGGTTCTGAGCAATTTTGCTGCCTCAGGTTTTTTTTAACCTTATTTCAGATGTTTATATGATATAATGATATAATTGATGGTACAATTATAAGCAATCCATATATTTATCTTTTTATTGACAAATGCATCCAGTTTAAATAATGAAATAATCTTATTATTAGTCATCAAAGCATCAAAACGTGATCGCCAGTGATGTTTTTTTGAGACTTTAGCAATGTGGGAGAATTTCATCGGTACAAATGAATGATTTACCTAACATAGATGGCAAGGAATAAATGCTCCAAGACAAAGAGGCACCTGGCCTGATTATTCGTCCATGTATAGTGTTGGTGCTATGGGTTTCTTGAGGACTGGATGGGAGACACCTGCATCTACATCACCATTGAAGCCCTAGTGTATTTGAAATGTATCTCAATGATAATTCTATTTTATGTAAGAATTTAAATTTGTGCATGTGTGTGTTTATGGCAGGGGCATATATATGGGGAGGGGGGAGTTGTGTGGTTTATATTACTGTGTGTGTGTGTGTGTGTGTGTGTGTGTGTGTGTCACACCTTGCTTCCAGGTGAGGGTAGATACAATCAAACGAGAGTATGGGATATATTAAAGAGCGATGGCAAGCCACCATAGCCCATTCGATACAAGGGTGTTTTTAATGAACACCCTAAATAACACTGCCATTAACTGGAAATGGCAAAACATACAAAAAAGTACAAACAAACCAAAAAAAATCTACTTACATCAACACCTCCACTCATTGGTTCAACTATAAACCAACCATCTAACAGACCTGGGGCCTCATGTATGAACGGTGCGTATGTACAAAAACATTGCGTACGCTATGATTCACGCAAACGGTCAGATGTACTAAATGTGAGTTGAACGTGAGAAAGTGCGTACCCTGACGACACTTTCACTTCAGGCGTACGCATGTTTCTAATGTGTTTTTGTCAATTAGTGACACTTAAAGGTGATGCATTGAAATTACAACTATTAAGATATCATTTACACACAAATTGTAGTAAGCCCTTATTGTGTGAAATAAAGTAAATTAATCTGAAAATTAAATACTAAATTAATCAGACATTTTCATTGCCTTACTGAAATAATTCAACGCGTTTCCACTTAGCCTAGATTATATAAACATGCATGAAATGTTGTGCTGGAGTTCTTAGGAGATGGCAGCGTTGGCATTACTGGAAGATATTGCTAATGGCCGAATTCGCCGAGAGCGCGTTTTCCGTGACCATTATGACATTTTGGCCCATGATGATGACTGGCTTATAAGCCGTTTCAGATTTCCAAGAGCTGTCCTCTTGTGCTGAGTTGGGTCCAGTTTTGGAGAGAGAAACGCGAGGAGTCGCGCATTGCCAGTTCCTTTACAGGTGCTGACAACGCTCGGCTTCCTGGCGACAGGCTCGTTTCAAAGAGAACTGGCAGACCGGTCGGGGATATCCCAGTCATCTTTGAGCCTTACCATGCCAACTGTTTTGGATGAGATCATCTGCCTATCAGCTAATTACATATGGTTTCCATATGAAGCCGTTTACCAGGCAACCATTAAAGCGCAATTTGCAGCGATAGCTGGTTTCCCTAATGTAATCGGAGCGATTGACTGCACATTTCTATAAAGGCACCATCTGAGGAGGAATTTGCTCATGTGAATAAAAAGCACTTTAATTCCATAAACGTGCAAATAATCTGATGCAAAAATGTGCCTTACTAATGTAGTGGCACGCTGGCCTAGGTCAACCCAATGATTTGTACATCCTTACAAACAGCATGATTGGGATAAGATTACAAGCTAGCAGAGTGCGTGATGGGTGGCTTCTTGGTAAGCAACAAATTTAAAGCATTTAAATAAAAGCATGTGACATTTCCAGCTTAGAATCATTCATTTAAAACATGGGTAATTGTTAAATTACTTGGGAAACCGCGGCTACGCGCTCAATGCGTGGCTAATGACCCTTTGTAATCCACAGACTGACCGGGAGCAGAGATACAATTCTCTCCATTCTCGCACCCGGTCAGTCGTGGAGAAGGCAATTGAGCAGCTGAAAAGCTGGTGGCGCTGGCTGGACAGGGCCGTGGGAATGCTACTGTATCGGCCAGAGAATGTGTGTCGTATGGTGAGGGCATGTGGGGTCCTGCACAATGTTGCGCACAGGTATGCCGTGCCCTTGTTAGAGGTGGTTGAGCAACCAGCGGACCCAGAGCCACAACAAATTAAAGCACAGCCTAACCCAGGTTCCATACAAGCAATGCAACAAATCATAGCTACAATATTAAAATGTAAGAGACAGCATTCAAATTTGAACCAATTCTTTTATTGAGTGGCTGATGCTAGTGAGCGCATTTTTTAGGTGCATTATATAATTCTGCCAGTGTGCATTGTTCTGACCCCACAACATTTAAAGCTTCACACATGCTGTCCCTCTCAGACCTTTTGCACTTTGCCGTAATGCCACAACGTGCCAAACAAACATTTTTTCCGCACCTCTACTTCATTGAGGAGCGTCTCCACTTCACATTCGGTGAAGTTCCTCTTCTTTCCCCGTTTAGACATGGTTTGTAATTGATCAGATAGGAAACTCTTCCAGTGCAGGGCAAATTTTAATGAATTTGCATATTTATAAGGAGGCGTGTCACAGGAGGAGTCAGCCACTCTCTTGATTGGGATGTACAAAAGAAATGTCTGTGGATTCCCGCACGGTTTGATACATCCAGCTTTTTTTTTGCGTACGCAATTTTCTGGATTTGTACGTACGCCAGTTTTTAGTAAGAAATCCATGCAAGTCTTTGTACATGAGGCCCCTGGGGGGTATTTCAGAACGCAGGTTAAGCATCTATCTCAGGGTATGACAATGGCAAAACATACAAAAAAAAGTACAAACAAGACTGCTGGTGATGATGGTAATTTTGCAAGTTGATTTTTCTTTTTCTGGTAACACTTGACGTCACCTAGAATGACGTCACAAAAGGTTAATGAAAGGGATATTTTAAGCATACTTTCAAATACGCTAACGAATGAGTTTAACAAATGCCTAGATAGCACAGACACGTCCCCGAGACGCAACATTAACATCAAAATATCACCCAAGCATCGCGTTCTATTATCGAACGTCATGTGTGTCAGAGTTGCGATTTAAAGAGTGTCCGATTCAATGCTCCTACATTGCTAGTGTCAAAATATCACTAGCGATCACGTTCCGATGCTTTGACGACCAATACCATCATTTAGTTATTTAACCTGGATGAATGTATGGATTGCTTATACCATCTGCACTAAAGGTACTGTGACTACTTGGCCTGGGAACTAGAACCACAACTATAGAACTACGTTTGGACCACAAATACGGACTTGTGCTAGCAGGCCGCCCAATGGAGGATGGGTTCTCTTTTGAGTCTTGGTCCTCCCGAGGTTTCTTCCTAATCCCCACCATCATAGGGAGATTTTCCTTGCCACTGTCGCCTTTGGCTTGCTCATTAGGGATCTGGACCCATACGATTGTAAAGCTGCTTTGACACATGTGTTCAAGCACTATATAAATAAATTTGACTACAGCAAAAGTTCAATATTGATCCACCCAAGACTTCTAGTCCAAATAAGCTTTGCTTGTGTAAACAGCACAGATAACGTCCCACTACGGCCTTGGTCAAACCAAGTATAAGGTGTACATGCATTCTAGGCCAATTTTAGGGATTACTGAAGGTAGGCTCAAATGGCAAGAGCAAGACTGCTTCATGAACCATTACAAATGACATTTTCAGGAGATGCAGCTACCCGAACTTCATTTCAGAAAGATCTCCAAGACAAGAAAGTTGTGCCTATTATGAGAACACCTTTCTCCAGCAGCATCTACCAACCTTCCTTTGTTACTCATGTCTGGGTTTGGCATCAAAGCTGGCATGCAGGTGTACAGCAATTTCACCTGACCTTTGGCAGTTGGTCATTTGCTCAAAATGCCATGTAGAAACCTAGGTCAAATTCAGGTTTGATCACCTTAAGCTACATTTGGCAATTAATACATTGATTTACATGACAGCTGAAGACCTAGACTAGGCTCAGCCCAATTGCATAGCAACACAGGACAGGTTGTGGAGTCAAAGCACAAGGTTTATTTCATTCAAGACATGGGGCCATCAAGCACTCTCCTTAACCATGATTGGACCAAGGATTACTTCTCCTTCCAGCAGAGTACCTGCAAAAAAAAAAGGGGGGGGAAGGGATTTAGGCTCTGCTTGCAAGTTCACATCACCTTTAGTCCAAGCTCCAGACCTTCTCCAAGAAGGATCAGGTACCGGCACGTACCTCCGTCCTCAGACAAGTCTCGACCCTTCCGGAAGCTACAGGTGGTCTCGCAACAGCCACACACCTGGTCAGGCCCATATGCTGCAGTCCACCTGTAAAGCCAGAATACCCAAGTTTACCAGCTAGGCCTCACCAGTAACCTGCTGGTTTCAGGACCACAGCCACATACCTGTTGCTAGAGAACGAACAAGCTTTGTGCTCAGCATCAGCAGAGTAAGAAGCTGGAGTTGCCTTCATAAAGCATGTGAAGTAGAGCTGGAGAGACAGGGGTTAGTTCAGACAGCCAGTCATTCTACTCACCCCCCTACCAAACATGCTTACATACCAAACCACTGTTGTCCTGCTGAAACTTGAATGCCTCCAACTGAAACCTCAGCTTGTCTGCTTCAGTTTGGGGCAGGAAGTGAGAATGGGAACCTGTGAGCTTGGCATCAATCAGGCACCTGCAATCATTTGTGCAGTCAGACCACAACTAGCTGATCTCTACAGCCATCACAAAGCCCACAAGGAAGCCACTCACCCATGGTTATCTATGAAGGCATAACTGGGGACTGCAGTCACATCAGGAAACACCGTGGCCACACAGGTGTCCAGATACACACGAAGGGGCACATGGTAGAACTGAATTACAGATGCCTCAACACTGATCACATCATGCAGGAAGTACTGGTTGGAGAGCCTTTCAGATGTCCAGTCATCTGGGAGAAGAAACCTCATTAGGTCCAGTTCTGGCACAGATCAGTAGGTCTGGTGTAGCCATGGGACAAACCTGTCATGAGCCTCAGGGAGAAGACAAGCTGTTCCTCAGCAACTTGGGTAGAAGCATATGGGATCCAGGCAGGCATCAGAGCATTGCTGCTTACATTGTGGAGCCTACAAAGCATTTGATGGTCATCAGATTGAACAGAGCCTTCCAAATAATACTGAACAGCACATCTGGTAGGGTCCAATACCTTGGATAGTGACACTCGATGCGAACCTCAGCACCAACAGTTCTCACAATAGGAGTGTGAGCAAAATTGTGGGGAACATAGCGGACGTAGAAGACGTAGACCAGCTCATCTGGAGTCATCTGTTAAGAAAGAAGTGGTGTTATTGCATGCAGGTTTAACACAGCACTGAAGCGTTCACTTCATAGACACTCACACTGGTAGTACTGTTGCAGGCCTGCAGTGCTGACTGGAAGATGAGAACTTGAGCAGCACGGTCCTCCCCACTGACGGCACAGTTTCCCAGGGTGATCTCAGATGGATTTATCAGCTCACCGGTTCCAAACAGGTCCTTCTTGACCTCCACATGTACGCCAGTCTCACCACACTCTGCTGCTACACTTGCAGTAGGAACAGGGGGGCTCATCTGAAACTGCATTAGTGGCTGCCTTGCTGGTAGTTGAGGGTCATTGGGGAAATGCCATGCCACCTGCTTCACAGGTCCCTGAAATACTTGCTGGGACTGAACATTGGAAGGCTGCTGCACAGGTATCTGCACAGGATTCCAGGACTGCTGGCTAAATGAGCCTTGTGCAGGCCCTGTGGGGTTAGAAACATGGCTCCCCTGAGAAGCCCCTCCAGCAACCACTTGCCTTATTGCTTGAGGCTGCTGATGAGGTTGTAGTCCAGCTGGAAGTTGAGATTTGAACACTCCTTGTAGTTGTGCATCAGACAACACAAACACACCCAGCAACAGCACCACACCAAGCCCCACTTTGCTCAAACCCATTGTTGTTGTTCTTCTTCTTCTTCTTCTCCCTAAAAACAATTAATTAAAAAAGCTCACACATAGCAGTCTTGTTTGACCATTCCATTTTATACCATAAAGGAGGCTTGCAGCCCCACCCCCTGCTAATGAGCTTAACGTCTCTCTGAACCTGATGATGACTTTACTACTCTTTCACAGCTGACACAAATCAATACTCCTCACTCTTAAAACAGGCTCTTAAACTGTTGTTTGCATGGGTGTATGGTTCTATAGAATTGCCCTAAAGAACTATTTTCAGTACTAGTTGGCACCTTTAAAGAGTGCTCTTGTACAGAATATATAGTAGTGGGCAAACGTTTTGAGAATGGCACAAGGTTCTGAGCAATTTTGCTGCCTCAGGTTTTTTTTAACCTTATTTCAGATGTTTATATGATATAATGATATAATTGATAGTACAATTATAAGCAATCCATATATTTATCTTTTTATTGACAAATGCATCCAGTTTAAATAATGAAATAATCTTATTATTAGTCATCAAAGCATCAAAACGTGATCGCCAGTGATGTTTTTTTGAGACTTTAGCAATGTGGGAGAATTTCATCGGTACAAATGAATGATTTACCTAACATAGATGGCAAGGAATAAATGCTCCAAGACAAAGAGGCACCTGGCCTGATTATTCGTCCATGTATAGTGTTGGTGCTATGGGTTTCTTGAGGACTGGATGGGAGACACCTGCATCTACATCACCATTGAAGCCCTAGTGTATTTGAAATGTATCTCAATGATAATTCTATGTTATGTAAGAATTTAAATTTGTGCATGTGTGTGTTTATGGCAGGGGCATATATATGGGGAGGGGGGAGTTGTGTGGTTTATATTACTGTGTGTGTGTGTGTGTGTGTGTGTGTGTCACACCTTGCTTCCAGGTGAGGGTAGATACAATCAAACGAGAGTATGGGATATATTAAAGAGCGATGGCAAGCCACCATAGCCCATTCGATACAAGGGTGTTTTTAATGAACACCCTAAATAACACTGCCATTAACTGGAAATGGCAAAACATACAAAAAAGTACAAATAAACCAAAAAAAATCTACTTACATCAACACCTCCACTCATTGGTTCAACTATAAACCAACCATCTAACAGACCTGGGGCCTCATGTATGAACGGTGCGTATGTACAAAAACATTGCGTACGCTATGATTCACGCAAACGGTCAGATGTACTAAATGTGAGTTGAACGTGAGAAAGTGCGTACCCTGACGACACTTTCACTTCAGGCGTACGCATGTTTCTAATGTGTTTTTGTCAATTAGTGACACTTAAAGGTGATGCATTGAAATTACAACTATTAAGATATCATTTACACACAAATTGTAGTAAGCCCTTATTGTGTGAAATAAAGTAAATTAATCTGAAAATTAAATACTAAATTAATCAGACATTTTCATTGCCTTACTGAAATAATTCAACGCGTTTCCACTTAGCCTAGATTATATAAACATGCATGAAATGTTGTGCTGGAGTTCTTAGGAGATGGCAGCGTTGGCATTACTGGAAGATATTGCTAATGGCCGAATTCGCCGAGAGCGCGTTTTCCGTGACCATTATGACATTTTGGCCCATGATGATGACTGGCTTATAAGCCGTTTCAGATTTCCAAGAGCTGTCCTCTTGTGCTGAGTTGGGTCCAGTTTTGGAGAGAGAAACGCGAGGAGTCGCGCATTGCCAGTTCCTTTACAGGTGCTGACAACGCTCGGCTTCCTGGCGACAGGCTCGTTTCAAAGAGAACTGGCAGACCGGTCGGGGATATCCCAGTCATCTTTGAGCCTTACCATGCCAACTGTTTTGGATGAGATCATCTGCCTATCAGCTAATTACATATGGTTTCCATATGAAGCCGTTTACCAGGCAACCATTAAAGCGCAATTTGCAGCGATAGCTGGTTTCCCTAATGTAATCGGAGCGATTGACTGCACATTTCTATAAAGGCACCATCTGAGGAGGAATTTGCTCATGTGAATAAAAAGCACTTTAATTCCATAAACGTGCAAATAATCTGATGCAAAAATGTGCCTTACTAATGTAGTGGCACGCTGGCCTAGGTCAACCCAATGATTTGTACATCCTTACAAACAGCATGGTTGGGATAAGATTACAAGCTAGCAGAGTGCGTGATGGGTGGCTTCTTGGTAAGCAACAAATTTAAAGCATTTAAATAAAAGCATGTGACATTTCCAGCTTAGAATCATTCATTTAAAACATGGGTAATTGTTAAATTACTTGGGAAACCGCGGCTACGCGCTCAATGCGTGGCTAATGACCCTTTGTAATCCACAGACTGACCGGGAGCAGAGATACAATTCTCTCCATTCTCGCACCCGGTCAGTCGTGGAGAAGGCAATTGAGCAGCTGAAAAGCTGGTGGCGCTGGCTGGACAGGACCGTGGGAATGCTACTGTATCGGCCAGAGAATGTGTGTCGTATGGTGAGGGCATGTGGGGTCCTGCACAATGTTGCGCACAGGTATGCCGTGCCCTTGTTAGAGGTGGTTGAGCAACCAGCGGACCCAGAGCCACAACAAATTAAAGCACAGCCTAACCCAGGTTCCATACAAGCAATGCAACAAATCATAGCTACAATATTAAAATGTAAGAGACAGCATTCAAATTTGAACCAATTCTTTTATTGAGTGGCTGATGCTAGTGAGCGCATTTTTTAGGTGCATTATATAATTCTGCCAGTGTGCATTGTTCTGACCCCACAACATTTAAAGCTTCACACATGCTGTCCCTCTCAGACCTTTTGCACTTTGCCGTAATGCCACAACGTGCCAAACAAACATTTTTTCCGCACCTCTACTTCATTGAGGAGCGTCTCCACTTCACATTCGGTGAAGTTCCTCTTCTTTCCCTGTTTAGACATGGTTTGTAATTGATCAGATAGGAAACTCTTCCAGTGCAGGGCAAATTTTAATGAATTTGCATATTTATAAGGAGGCGTGTCACAGGAGGAGTCAGCCACTCTCTTGATTGGGATGTACAAAAGAAATGTCTGTGGATTCCCGCACGGTTTGATACATCCAGCTTTTTTTTTGCGTACGCAATTTTCTGGATTTGTACGTACGCCAGTTTTTAGTAAGAAATCCATGCAAGTCTTTGTACATGAGGCCCCTGGGGGGTATTTCAGAACGCAGGTTAAGCATCTATCTCAGGGTATGACAATGGCAAAACATACAAAAAAAAGTACAAACAAGACTGCTGGTGATGATGGTAATTTTGCAAGTTGATTTTTCTTTTTCTGGTAACACTTGACGTCACAAAAGGTTAATGAAAGGGATATTTTAAGCATACTTTCAAATACTCTAACGAATGAGTTTAACAAATGCCTAGATAGCACAGACACGTCCCCGAGACGCAACATTAACATCAAAATATCACCCAAGCATCGCGTTCTATTATCGAACGTCATGTGTGTCCGATTCAATGCTCCTACATTGCTAGTGTCAAAATATCACTAGCGATCACGTTCCGATGCTTTGACGACCAATACCATCATTTAGTTATTTAACCTGGATGAATGTATGGATTGCTTATACCATCTGCACTAAAGGTACTGTGACTACTTGGCCTGGGAACTAGAACCACAACTATAGAACTACGTTTGGACCACAAATACGGACTTGTGCTAGCAGGCCGCCCAATGGAGGATGGGTTCTCTTTTGAGTCTTGGTCCTCCCGAGGTTTCTTCCTAATCCCCACCATCATAGGGAGATTTTCCTTGCCACTGTCGCCTTTGGCTTGCTCATTAGGGATCTGGACCCATACGATTGTAAAGCTGCTTTGACACATGTGTTCAAGCACTATATAAATAAATTTGACTACAGCAAAAGTTCAATATTGATCCACCCAAGACTTCTAGTCCAAATAAGCTTTGCTTGTGTAAACAGCACAGATAACGTCCCACTACGGCCTTGGTCAAACCAAGTATAAGGTGTACATGCATTCTAGGCCAATTTTAGGGATTACTGAAGGTAGGCTCAAATGGCAAGAGCAAGACTGCTTCATGAACCATTACAAATGACATTTTCAGGAGATGCAGCTACCCGAACTTCATTTCAGAAAGATCTCCAAGACAAGAAAGTTGTGCCTATTATGAGAACACCTTTCTCCAGCAGCATCTACCAACCTTCCTTTGTTACTCATGTCTGGGTTTGGCATCAAAGCTGGCATGCAGGTGTACAGCAATTTCACCTGACCTTTGGCAGTTGGTCATTTGCTCAAAATGCCATGTAGAAACCTAGGTCAAATTCAGGTTTGATCACCTTAAGCTACATTTGGCAATTAATACATTGATTTACATGACAGCTGAAGACCTAGACTAGGCTCAGCCCAATTGCATAGCAACACAGGACAGGTTGTGGAGTCAAAGCACAAGGTTTATTTCATTCAAGACATGGGGCCATCAAGCACTCTCCTTAACCATGATTGGACCAAGGATTACTTCTCCTTCCAGCAGAGTACCTGCAAAAAAAAGGGGGGAAGGGATTTAGGCTCTGCTTGCAAGTTCACATCACCTTTAGTCCAAGCTCCAGACCTTCTCCAAGAAGGATCAGGTACCGGCACGTACCTCCGTCCTCAGACAAGTCTCGACCCTTCCGGAAGCTACAGGTGGTCTCGCAACAGCCACACACCTGGTCAGGCCCATATGCTGCAGTCCACCTGTAAAGCCAGAATACCCAAGTTTACCAGCTAGGCCTCACCAGTAACCTGCTGGTTTCAGGACCACAGCCACATACCTGTTGCTAGAGAACGAACAAGCTTTGTGCTCAGCATCAGCAGAGTAAGAAGCTGGAGTTGCCTTCATAAAGCATGTGAAGTAGAGCTGGAGAGACAGGGGTTAGTTCAGACAGCCAGTCATTCTACTCACCCCCCTACCAAACATGCTTACATACCAAACCACTGTTGTCCTGCTGAAACTTGAATGCCTCCAACTGAAACCTCAGCTTGTCTGCTTCAGTTTGGGGCAGGAAGTGAGAATGGGAACCTGTGAGCTTGGCATCAATCAGGCACCTGCAATCATTTGTGCAGTCAGACCACAACTAGCTGATCTCTACAGCCATCACAAAGCCCACAAGGAAGCCACTCACCCATGGTTATCTATGAAGGCATAACTGGGGACTGCAGTCACATCAGGAAACACCGTGGCCACACAGGTGTCCAGATACACACGAAGGGGCACATGGTAGAACTGAATTACAGATGCCTCAACACTGATCACATCATGCAGGAAGTACTGGTTGGAGAGCCTTTCAGATGTCCAGTCATCTGGGAGAAGAAACCTCATTAGGTCCAGTTCTGGCACAGATCAGTAGGTCTGGTGTAGCCATGGGACAAACCTGTCATGAGCCTCAGGGAGAAGACAAGCTGTTCCTCAGCAACTTGGGTAGAAGCATATGGGATCCAGGCAGGCATCAGAGCATTGCTGCTTACATTGTGGAGCCTACAAAGCATTTGATGGTCATCAGATTGAACAGAGCCTTCCAAATAATACTGAACAGCACATCTGGTAGGGTCCAATACCTTGGATAGTGACACTCGATGCGAACCTCAGCACCAACAGTTCTCACAATAGGAGTGTGAGCAAAATTGTGGGGAACATAGCGGACGTAGAAGACGTAGACCAGCTCATCTGGAGTCATCTGTTAAGAAAGAAGTGGTGTTATTGCATGCAGGTTTAACACAGCACTGAAGCGTTCACTTCATAGACACTCACACTGGTAGTACTGTTGCAGGCCTGCAGTGCTGACTGGAAGATGAGAACTTGAGCAGCACGGTCCTCCCCACTGACGGCACAGTTTCCCAGGGTGATCTCAGATGGATTTATCAGCTCACCGGTTCCAAACAGGTCCTTCTTGACCTCCACATGTACGCCAGTCTCACCACACTCTGCTGCTACACTTGCAGTAGGAACAGGGGGGCTCATCTGAAACTGCATTAGTGGCTGCCTTGCTGGTAGTTGAGGGTCATTGGGGAAATGCCATGCCACCTGCTTCACAGGTCCCTGAAATACTTGCTGGGACTGAACATTGGAAGGCTGCTGCACAGGTATCTGCACAGGATTCCAGGACTGCTGGCTAAATGAGCCTTGTGCAGGCCCTGTGGGGTTAGAAACATGGCTCCCCTGAGAAGCCCCTCCAGCAACCACTTGCCTTATTGCTTGAGGCTGCTGATGAGGTTGTAGTCCAGCTGGAAGTTGAGATTTGAACACTCCTTGTAGTTGTGCATCAGACAACACAAACACACCCAGCAACAGCACCACACCAAGCCCCACTTTGCTCAAACCCATTGTTGTTGTTGTTCTTCTTCTTCTTCTTCTTCTCCCTAAAAACAATTAATTAAAAAAGCTCACACATAGCAGTCTTGTTTGACCATTCCATTTTATACCATAAAGGAGGCTTGCAGCCCCACCCCCTGCTAATGAGCTTAACGTCTCTCTGAACCTGATGATGACTTTACTACTCTTTCACAGCTGACACAAATCAATACTCCTCACTCTTAAAACAGGCTCTTAAACTGTTGTTTGCATGGGTGTATGGTTCTATAGAATTGCCCTAAAGAACTATTTTCAGTACTAGTTGGCACCTTTAAAGAGTGCTCTTGTACAGAATATATAGTAGTGGGCAAACGTTTTGAGAATGGCACAAGGTTCTGAGCAATTTTGCTGCCTCAGGTTTTTTTTAACCTTATTTCAGATGTTTATATGATATGATATAATTGATAGTACAATTATAAGCAATCCATATATTTATCTTTTTATTGACAAATGCATCCAGTTTAAATAATGAAATAATCTTATTATTAGTCATCAAAGCATCAAAACGTGATCGCCAGTGATGTTTTTTTGAGACTTTAGCAATGTGGGAGAATTTCATCGGTACAAATGAATGATTTACCTAACATAGATGGCAAGGAATAAATGCTCCAAGACAAAGAGGCACCTGGCCTGATTATTCGTCCATGTATAGTGTTGGTGCTATGGGTTTCTTGAGGACTGGATGGGAGACACCTGCATCTACATCACCATTGAAGCCCTAGTGTATTTGAAATGTATCTCAATGATAATTCTATGTTATGTAAGAATTTAAATTTGTGCATGTGTGTGTTTATGGCAGGGGCATATATATGGGGAGGGGGGAGTTGTGTGGTTTATATTACTGTGTGTGTGTGTGTGTGTGTGTGTGTGTCACACCTTGCTTCCAGGTGAGGGTAGATACAATCAAACGAGAGTATGGGATATATTAAAGAGCGATGGCAAGCCACCATAGCCCATTCGATACAAGGGTGTTTTTAATGAACACCCTAAATAACACTGCCATTAACTGGAAATGGCAAAACATACAAAAAAGTACAAATAAACCAAAAAAAATCTACTTACATCAACACCTCCACTCATTGGTTCAACTATAAACCAACCATCTAACAGACCTGGGGCCTCATGTATGAACGGTGCGTATGTACAAAAACATTGCGTACGCTATGATTCACGCAAACGGTCAGATGTACTAAATGTGAGTTGAACGTGAGAAAGTGCGTACCCTGACGACACTTTCACTTCAGGCGTACGCATGTTTCTAATGTGTTTTTGTCAATTAGTGACACTTAAAGGTGATGCATTGAAATTACAACTATTAAGATATCATTTACACACAAATTGTAGTAAGCCCTTATTGTGTGAAATAAAGTAAATTAATCTGAAAATTAAATACTAAATTAATCAGACATTTTCATTGCCTTACTGAAATAATTCAACGCGTTTCCACTTAGCCTAGATTATATAAACATGCATGAAATGTTGTGCTGGAGTTCTTAGGAGATGGCAGCGTTGGCATTACTGGAAGATATTGCTAATGGCCGAATTCGCCGAGAGCGCGTTTTCCGTGACCATTATGACATTTTGGCCCATGATGATGACTGGCTTATAAGCCGTTTCAGATTTCCAAGAGCTGTCCTCTTGTGCTGAGTTGGGTCCAGTTTTGGAGAGAGAAACGCGAGGAGTCGCGCATTGCCAGTTCCTTTACAGGTGCTGACAACGCTCGGCTTCCTGGCGACAGGCTCGTTTCAAAGAGAACTGGCAGACCGGTCGGGGATATCCCAGTCATCTTTGAGCCTTACCATGCCAACTGTTTTGGATGAGATCATCTGCCTATCAGCTAATTACATATGGTTTCCATATGAAGCCGTTTACCAGGCAACCATTAAAGCGCAATTTGCAGCGATAGCTGGTTTCCCTAATGTAATCGGAGCGATTGACTGCACATTTCTATAAAGGCACCATCTGAGGAGGAATTTGCTCATGTGAATAAAAAGCACTT
Source organism: Brachyhypopomus gauderio (assembly GCF_052324685.1). Lineage (NCBI taxonomy): Eukaryota > Metazoa > Chordata > Actinopteri > Gymnotiformes > Hypopomidae > Brachyhypopomus > Brachyhypopomus gauderio. Next base: position 46,938,172 of record NC_135212.1, read on the forward strand.
TAATTCCATAAACGTGCAAATAATCTGATGCAAAAATGTGCCTTACTAATGTAGTGGCACGCTGGCCTAGGTCAACCCAATGATTTGTACATCCTTACAAACAGCATGGTTGGGATAAGATTACAAGCTAGCAGAGTGCGTGATGGGTGGCTTCTTGGTAAGCAACAAATTTAAAGCATTTAAATAAAAGCATGTGACATTTCCAGCTTAGAATCATTCATTTAAAACATGGGTAATTGTTAAATTACTTGGGAAACCGCGGCTACGCGCTCAATGCATGGCTAATGACCCTTTGTAATCCACAGACTGACCGGGAGCAGAGATACAATTCTCTCCATTCTCGCACCCGGTCAGTCGTGGAGAAGGCAATTGAGCAGCTGAAAAGCTGGTGGCGCTGGCTGGACAGGACCGTGGGAATGCTACTGTATCGGCCAGAGAATGTGTGTCGTATGGTGAGGGCATGTGGGGTCCTGCACAATGTTGCGCACAGGTATGCCGTGCCCTTGTTAGAGGTGGTTGAGCAACCAGCGGACCCAGAGCCACAACAAATTAAAGCACAGCCTAACCCAGGTTCCATACAAGCAATGCACAAAATCATAGCTACAATATTAAAATGTAAGAGACAGCATTCAAATTTGAACCAATTCTTTTATTGAGTGGCTGATGCTAGTGAGCGCATTTTTTAGGTGCATTATATAATTCTGCCAGTGTGCATTGTTCTGACCCCACAACATTTAAAGCTTCACACATGCTGTCCCTCTCAGACCTTTTGCACTTTGCCGTAATGCCACAACGTGACAAACAAACATTTTTTCCGCACCTCTACTTCATTGAGGAGCGTCTCCACTTCACATTCGGTGAAGTTCCTCTTCTTTCCCCGTTTAGACATGGTTTGTAATTGATCAGATAGGAAACTCTTCCAGTGCAGGGCAAATTTTAATGAATTTGCATATTTATAAGGAGGCGTGTCACAGGAGGAGTCAGCCACTCTCTTGATTGGGATGTACAAAAGAAATGTCTGTGGATTCCCGCACGGTTTGATACATCCGGCTTTTTTTTTGCGTACGCAATTTTCTGGATTTGTACGTACGCCAATTTTTAGTAAGAAATCCATGCAAGTCTTTGTACATGAGGCCCCTGGGGGGTATTTCAGAACGCAGGTTAAGCATCTATCTCAGGGTATGACAATGGCAAAACATACAAAAAAAAAGTACAAACAAGACTGCTGGTGATGATGGTAATTTTGCAAGTTGATTTTTCTTTTTCTGGTAACACTTGACGTCACAAAAGGTTAATGAAAGGGATATTTTAAGCATACTTTCAAATACTCTAACGAATGAGTTTAACAAATGCCTAGATAGCACAGACACGTCCCCGAGACGCAACATTAACATCAAAATATCACCCAAGCATCGCGTTCTATTATCGAACGTCATGTGTGTCCGATTCAATGCTCCTACATTGCTAGTGTCAAAATATCACTAGCGATCACGTTCCGATGCTTTGACGACCAATACCATCATTTAGTTATTTAACCTGGATGAATGTATGGATTGCTTATACCATCTGCACTAAAGGTACTGTGACTACTTGGCCTGGGAACTAGAACCACAACTATAGAACTACGTTTGGACCACAAATACGGACTTGTGCTAGCAGGCCGCCCAATGGAGGATGGGTTCTCTTTTGAGTCTTGGTCCTCCCGAGGTTTCTTCCTAATCCCCACCATCATAGGGAGATTTTCCTTGCCACTGTCGCCTTTGGCTTGCTCATTAGGGATCTGGACCCATACGATTGTAAAGCTGCTTTGACACATGTGTTCAAGCACTATATAAATAAATTTGACTACAGCAAAAGTTCAATATTGATCCACCCAAGACTTCTAGTCCAAATAAGCTTTGCTTGTGTAAACAGCACAGATAACGTCCCACTACGGCCTTGGTCAAACCAAGTATAAGGTGTACATGCATTCTAGGCCAATTTTAGGGATTACTGAAGGTAGGCTCAAATGGCAAGAGCAAGACTGCTTCATGAACCATTACAAATGACATTTTCAGGAGATGCAGCTACCCGAACTTCATTTCAGAAAGATCTCCAAGACAAGAAAGTTGTGCCTATTATGAGAACACCTTTCTCCAGCAGCATCTACCAACCTTCCTTTGTTACTCATGTCTGGGTTTGGCATCAAAGCTGGCATGCAGGTGTACAGCAATTTCACCTGACCTTTGGCAGTTGGTCATTTGCTCAAAATGCCATGTAGAAACCTAGGTCAAATTCAGGTTTGATCACCTTAAGCTACATTTGGCAATTAATACATTGATTTACATGACAGCTGAAGACCTAGACTAGGCTCAGCCCAATTGCATAGCAACACAGGACAGGTTGTGGAGTCAAAGCACAAGGTTTATTTCATTCAAGACATGGGGCCATCAAGCACTCTCCTTAACCATGATTGGACCAAGGATTACTTCTCCTTCCAGCAGAGTACCTGCAAAAAAAAAGGGGGGAAGGGATTTAGGCTCTGCTTGCAAGTTCACATCACCTTTAGTCCAAGCTCCAGACCTTCTCCAAGAAGGATCAGGTACCGGCACAGCATGGCAGGCACGTACCTCCGTCCTCAGACAAGTCTCGACCCTTCCGGAAGCTACAGGTGGTCTCGCAACAGCCACACACCTGGTCAGGCCCATATGCTGCAGTCCACCTGTAAAGCCAGAATACCCAAGTTTACCAGCTAGGCCTCACCAGTAACCTGCTGGTTTCAGGACCACAGCCACATACCTGTTGCTAGAGAACGAACAAGCTTTGTGCTCAGCATCAGCAGAGTAAGAAGCTGGAGTTGCCTTCATAAAGCATGTGAAGTAGAGCTGGAGAGACAGGGGTTAGTTCAGACAGCCAGTCATTCTACTCACCCCCCTACCAAACATGCTTACATACCAAACCACTGTTGTCCTGCTGAAACTTGAATGCCTCCAACTGAAACCTCAGCTTGTCTGCTTCAGTTTGGGGCAGGAAGTGAGAATGGGAACCTGTGAGCTTGGCATCAATCAGGCACCTGCAATCATTTGTGCAGTCAGACCACAACTAGCTGATCTCTACAGCCATCACAAAGCCCACAAGGAAGCCACTCACCCATGGTTATCTATGAAGGCATAACTGGGGACTGCAGTCACATCAGGAAACACCGTGGCCACACAGGTGTCCAGATACACACGAAGGGGCACATGGTAGAACTGAATTACAGATGCCTCAACACTGATCACATCATGCAGGAAGTACTGGTTGGAGAGCCTTTCAGATGTCCAGTCATCTGGGAGAAGAAACCTCATTAGGTCCAGTTCTGGCACAGATCAGTAGGTCTGGTGTAGCCATGGGACAAACCTGTCATGAGCCTCAGGGAGAAGACAAGCTGTTCCTCAGCAACTTGGGTAGAAGCATATGGGATCCAGGCAGGCATCAGAGCATTGCTGCTTACATTGTGGAGCCTACAAAGCATTTGATGGTCATCAGATTGAACAGAGCCTTCCAAATAATACTGAACAGCACATCTGGTAGGGTCCAATACCTTGGATAGTGACACTCGATGCGAACCTCAGCACCAACAGTTCTCACAATAGGAGTGTGAGCAAAATTGTGGGGAACATAGCGGACGTAGAAGACGTAGACCAGCTCATCTGGAGTCATCTGTTAAGAAAGAAGTGGTGTTATTGCATGCAGGTTTAACACAGCACTGAAGCGTTCACTTCATAGACACTCACACTGGTAGTACTGTTGCAGGCCTGCAGTGCTGACTGGAAGATGAGAACTTGAGCAGCACGGTCCTCCCCACTGACGGCACAGTTTCCCAGGGTGATCTCAGATGGATTTATCAGCTCACCGGTTCCAAACAGGTCCTTCTTGACCTCCACATGTACGCCAGTCTCACCACACTCTGCTGCTACACTTGCAGTAGGAACAGGGGGGCTCATCTGAAACTGCATTAGTGGCTGCCTTGCTGGTAGTTGAGGGTCATTGGGGAAATGCCATGCCACCTGCTTCACAGGTCCCTGAAATACTTGCTGGGACTGAACATTGGAAGGCTGCTGCACAGGTATCTGCACAGGATTCCAGGACTGCTGGCTAAATGAGCCTTGTGCAGGCCCTGTGGGGTTAGAAACATGGCTCCCCTGAGAAGCCCCTCCAGCAACCACTTGCCTTATTGCTTGAGGCTGCTGATGAGGTTGTAGTCCAGCTGGAAGTTGAGATTTGAACACTCCTTGTAGTTGTGCATCAGACAACACAAACACACCCAGCAACAGCACCACACCAAGCCCCACTTTGCTCAAACCCATTGTTGTTGTTGTTGTTGTTCTTCTTCTTCTCCCTAAAAACAATTAATTAAAAAAGCTCACACATAGCAGTCTTGTTTGACCATTCCATTTTATACCATAAAGGAGGCTTGCAGCCCCACCCCCTGCTAATGAGCTTAACGTCTCTCTGAACCTGATGATGACTTTACTACTCTTTCACAGCTGACACAAATCAATACTCCTCACTCTTAAAACAGGCTCTTAAACTGTTGTTTGCATGGGTGTATGGTTCTATAGAATTGCCCTAAAGAACTATTTTCAGTACTAGTTGGCACCTTTAAAGAGTGCTCTTGTACAGAATATATAGTAGTGGGCAAACGTTTTGAGAATGGCACAAGGTTCTGAGCAATTTTGCTGCCTCAGGTTTTTTTTAACCTTATTTCAGATGTTTATATGATATAATGATATAATTGATAGTACAATTATAAGCAATCCATATATTTATCTTTTTATTGACAAATGCATCCAGTTTAAATAATGAAATAATCTTATTATTAGTCATCAAAGCATCAAAACGTGATCGCCAGTGATGTTTTTTTGAGACTTTAGCAATGTGGGAGAATTTCATCGGTACAAATGAATGATTTACCTAACATAGATGGCAAGGAATAAATGCTCCAAGACAAAGAGGCACCTGGCCTGATTATTCGTCCATGTATAGTGTTGGTGCTATGGGTTTCTTGAGGACTGGATGGGAGACACCTGCATCTACATCACCATTGAAGCCCTAGTGTATTTGAAATGTATCTCAATGATAATTCTATGTTATGTAAGAATTTAAATTTGTGCATGTGTGTGTTTATGGCAGGGGCATATATATGGGGAGGGGGGAGTTGTGTGGTTTATATTACTGTGTGTGTGTGTGTGTGTGTGTGTGTGTCACACCTTGCTTCCAGGTGAGGGTAGATACAATCAAACGAGAGTATGGGATATATTAAAGAGCGATGGCAAGCCACCATAGCCCATTCGATACAAGGGTGTTTTTAATGAACACCCTAAATAACACTGCCATTAACTGGAAATGGCAAAACATACAAAAAAGTACAAATAAACCAAAAAAAATCTACTTACATCAACACCTCCACTCATTGGTTCAACTATAAACCAACCATCTAACAGACCTGGGGCCTCATGTATGAACGGTGCGTATGTACAAAAACATTGCGTACGCTATGATTCACGCAAACGGTCAGATGTACTAAATGTGAGTTGAACGTGAGAAAGTGCGTACCCTGACGACACTTTCACTTCAGGCGTACGCATGTTTCTAATGTGTTTTTGTCAATTAGTGACACTTAAAGGTGATGCATTGAAATTACAACTATTAAGATATCATTTACACACAAATTGTAGTAAGCCCTTATTGTGTGAAATAAAGTAAATTAATCTGAAAATTAAATACTAAATTAATCAGACATTTTCATTGCCTTACTGAAATAATTCAACGCGTTTCCACTTAGCCTAGATTATATAAACATGCATGAAATGTTGTGCTGGAGTTCTTAGGAGATGGCAGCGTTGGCATTACTGGAAGATATTGCTAATGGCCGAATTCGCCGAGAGCGCGTTTTCCGTGACCATTATGACATTTTGGCCCATGATGATGACTGGCTTATAAGCCGTTTCAGATTTCCAAGAGCTGTCCTCTTGTGCTGAGTTGGGTCCAGTTTTGGAGAGAGAAACGCGAGGAGTCGCGCATTGCCAGTTCCTTTACAGGTGCTGACAACGCTCGGCTTCCTGGCGACAGGCTCGTTTCAAAGAGAACTGGCAGACCGGTCGGGGATATCCCAGTCATCTTTGAGCCTTACCATGCCAACTGTTTTGGATGAGATCATCTGCCTATCAGCTAATTACATATGGTTTCCATATGAAGCCGTTTACCAGGCAACCATTAAAGCGCAATTTGCAGCGATAGCTGGTTTCCCTAATGTAATCGGAGCGATTGACTGCACATTTCTATAAAGGCACCATCTGAGGAGGAATTTGCTCATGTGAATAAAAAGCACTTTAATTCCATAAACGTGCAAATAATCTGATGCAAAAATGTGCCTTACTAATGTAGTGGCACGCTGGCCTAGGTCAACCCAATGATTTGTACATCCTTACAAACAGCATGGTTGGGATAAGATTACAAGCTAGCAGAGTGCGTGATGGGTGGCTTCTTGGTAAGCAACAAATTTAAAGCATTTAAATAAAAGCATGTGACATTTCCAGCTTAGAATCATTCATTTAAAACATGGGTAATTGTTAAATTACTTGGGAAACCGCGGCTACGCGCTCAATGCATGGCTAATGACCCTTTGTAATCCACAGACTGACCGGGAGCAGAGATACAATTCTCTCCATTCTCGCACCCGGTCAGTCGTGGAGAAGGCAATTGAGCAGCTGAAAAGCTGGTGGCGCTGGCTGGACAGGACCGTGGGAATGCTACTGTATCGGCCAGAGAATGTGTGTCGTATGGTGAGGGCATGTGGGGTCCTGCACAATGTTGCGCACAGGTATGCCGTGCCCTTGTTAGAGGTGGTTGAGCAACCAGCGGACCCAGAGCCACAACAAATTAAAGCACAGCCTAACCCAGGTTCCATACAAGCAATGCAACAAATCATAGCTACAATATTAAAATGTAAGAGACAGCATTCAAATTTGAACCAATTCTTTTATTGAGTGGCTGATGCTAGTGAGCGCATTTTTTAGGTGCATTATATAATTCTGCCAGTGTGCATTGTTCTGACCCCACAACATTTAAAGCTTCACACATGCTGTCCCTCTCAGACCTTTTGCACTTTGCCGTAATGCCACAACGTGACAAACATTTTTTCCGCACCTCTACTTCATTGAGGAGCGTCTCCACTTCACATTCGGTGAAGTTCCTCTTCTTTCCCCGTTTAGACATGGTTTGTAATTGATCAGATAGGAAACTCTTCCAGTGCAGGGCAAATTTTAATGAATTTGCATATTTATAAGGAGGCGTGTCACAGGAGGAGTCAGCCACTCTCTTGATTGGGATGTACAAAAGAAATGTCTGTGGATTCCCGCACGGTTTGATACATCCGGCTTTTTTTTTGCGTACGCAATTTTCTGGATTTGTACGTACGCCAATTTTTAGTAAGAAATCCATGCAAGTCTTTGTACATGAGGCCCCTGGGGGGTATTTCAGAACGCAGGTTAAGCATCTATCTCAGGGTATGACAATGGCAAAACATACAAAAAAAAAGTACAAACAAGACTGCTGGTGATGATGGTAATTTTGCAAGTTGATTTTTCTTTTTCTGGTAACACTTGACGTCACAAAAGGTTAATGAAAGGGATATTTTAAGCATACTTTCAAATACTCTAACGAATGAGTTTAACAAATGCCTAGATAGCACAGACACGTCCCCGAGACGCAACATTAACATCAAAATATCACCCAAGCATCGCGTTCTATTATCGAACGTCATGTGTGTCCGATTCAATGCTCCTACATTGCTAGTGTCAAAATATCACTAGCGATCACGTTCCGATGCTTTGACGACCAATACCATCATTTAGTTATTTAACCTGGATGAATGTATGGATTGCTTATACCATCTGCACTAAAGGTACTGTGACTACTTGGCCTGGGAACTAGAACCACAACTATAGAACTACGTTTGGACCACAAATACGGACTTGTGCTAGCAGGCCGCCCAATGGAGGATGGGTTCTCTTTTGAGTCTTGGTCCTCCCGAGGTTTCTTCCTAATCCCCACCATCATAGGGAGATTTTCCTTGCCACTGTCGCCTTTGGCTTGCTCATTAGGGATCTGGACCCATACGATTGTAAAGCTGCTTTGACACATGTGTTCAAGCACTATATAAATAAATTTGACTACAGCAAAAGTTCAATATTGATCCACCCAAGACTTCTAGTCCAAATAAGCTTTGCTTGTGTAAACAGCACAGATAACGTCCCACTACGGCCTTGGTCAAACCAAGTATAAGGTGTACATGCATTCTAGGCCAATTTTAGGGATTACTGAAGGTAGGCTCAAATGGCAAGAGCAAGACTGCTTCATGAACCATTACAAATGACATTTTCAGGAGATGCAGCTACCCGAACTTCATTTCAGAAAGATCTCCAAGACAAGAAAGTTGTGCCTATTATGAGAACACCTTTCTCCAGCAGCATCTACCAACCTTCCTTTGTTACTCATGTCTGGGTTTGGCATCAAAGCTGGCATGCAGGTGTACAGCAATTTCACCTGACCTTTGGCAGTTGGTCATTTGCTCAAAATGCCATGTAGAAACCTAGGTCAAATTCAGGTTTGATCACCTTAAGCTACATTTGGCAATTAATACATTGATTTACATGACAGCTGAAGACCTAGACTAGGCTCAGCCCAATTGCATAGCAACACAGGACAGGTTGTGGAGTCAAAGCACAAGGTTTATTTCATTCAAGACATGGGGCCATCAAGCACTCTCCTTAACCATGATTGGACCAAGGATTACTTCTCCTTCCAGCAGAGTACCTGCAAAAAAAAAGGGGGGGGAAGGGATTTAGGCTCTGCTTGCAAGTTCACATCACCTTTAGTCCAAGCTCCAGACCTTCTCCAAGAAGGATCAGGTACCGGCACGTACCTCCGTCCTCAGACAAGTCTCGACCCTTCCGGAAGCTACAGGTGGTCTCGCAACAGCCACACACCTGGTCAGGCCCATATGCTGCAGTCCACCTGTAAAGCCAGAATACCCAAGTTTACCAGCTAGGCCTCACCAGTAACCTGCTGGTTTCAGGACCACAGCCACATACCTGTTGCTAGAGAACGAACAAGCTTTGTGCTCAGCATCAGCAGAGTAAGAAGCTGGAGTTGCCTTCATAAAGCATGTGAAGTAGAGCTGGAGAGACAGGGGTTAGTTCAGACAGCCAGTCATTCTACTCACCCCCCTACCAAACATGCTTACATACCAAACCACTGTTGTCCTGCTGAAACTTGAATGCCTCCAACTGAAACCTCAGCTTGTCTGCTTCAGTTTGGGGCAGGAAGTGAGAATGGGAACCTGTGAGCTTGGCATCAATCAGGCACCTGCAATCATTTGTGCAGTCAGACCACAACTAGCTGATCTCTACAGCCATCACAAAGCCCACAAGGAAGCCACTCACCCATGGTTATCTATGAAGGCATAACTGGGGACTGCAGTCACATCAGGAAACACCGTGGCCACACAGGTGTCCAGATACACACGAAGGGGCACATGGTAGAACTGAATTACAGATGCCTCAACACTGATCACATCATGCAGGAAGTACTGGTTGGAGAGCCTTTCAGATGTCCAGTCATCTGGGAGAAGAAACCTCATTAGGTCCAGTTCTGGCACAGATCAGTAGGTCTGGTGTAGCCATGGGACAAACCTGTCATGAGCCTCAGGGAGAAGACAAGCTGTTCCTCAGCAACTTGGGTAGAAGCATATGGGATCCAGGCAGGCATCAGAGCATTGCTGCTTACATTGTGGAGCCTACAAAGCATTTGATGGTCATCAGATTGAACAGAGCCTTCCAAATAATACTGAACAGCACATCTGGTAGGGTCCAATACCTTGGATAGTGACACTCGATGCGAACCTCAGCACCAACAGTTCTCACAATAGGAGTGTGAGCAAAATTGTGGGGAACATAGCGGACGTAGAAGACGTAGACCAGCTCATCTGGAGTCATCTGTTAAGAAAGAAGTGGTGTTATTGCATGCAGGTTTAACACAGCACTGAAGCGTTCACTTCATAGACACTCACACTGGTAGTACTGTTGCAGGCCTGCAGTGCTGACTGGAAGATGAGAACTTGAGCAGCACGGTCCTCCCCACTGACGGCACAGTTTCCCAGGGTGATCTCAGATGGATTTATCAGCTCACCGGTTCCAAACAGGTCCTTCTTGACCTCCACATGTACGCCAGTCTCACCACACTCTGCTGCTACACTTGCAGTAGGAACAGGGGGGCTCATCTGAAACTGCATTAGTGGCTGCCTTGCTGGTAGTTGAGGGTCATTGGGGAAATGCCATGCCACCTGCTTCACAGGTCCCTGAAATACTTGCTGGGACTGAACATTGGAAGGCTGCTGCACAGGTATCTGCACAGGATTCCAGGACTGCTGGCTAAATGAGCCTTGTGCAGGCCCTGTGGGGTTAGAAACATGGCTCCCCTGAGAAGCCCCTCCAGCAACCACTTGCCTTATTGCTTGAGGCTGCTGATGAGGTTGTAGTCCAGCTGGAAGTTGAGATTTGAACACTCCTTGTAGTTGTGCATCAGACAACACAAACACACCCAGCAACAGCACCACACCAAGCCCCACTTTGCTCAAACCCATTGTTGTTGTTCTTCTTCTTCTCCCTAAAAACAATTAATTAAAAAAGCTCACACATAGCAGTCTTGTTTGACCATTCCATTTTATACCATAAAGGAGGCTTGCAGCCCCACCCCCTGCTAATGAGCTTAACGTCTCTCTGAACCTGATGATGACTTTACTACTCTTTCACAGCTGACACAAATCAATACTCCTCACTCTTAAAACAGGCTCTTAAACTGTTGTTTGCATGGGTGTATGGTTCTATAGAATTGCCCTAAAGAACTATTTTCAGTACTAGTTGGCACCTTTAAAGAGTGCTCTTGTACAGAATATATAGTAGTGGGCAAACGTTTTGAGAATGGCACAAGGTTCTGAGCAATTTTGCTGCCTCAGGTTTTTTTTAACCTTATTTCAGATGTTTATATGATATAATGATATAATTGATGGTACAATTATAAGCAATCCATATATTTATCTTTTTATTGACAAATGCATCCAGTTTAAATAATGAAATAATCTTATTATTAGTCATCAAAGCATCAAAACGTGATCGCCAGTGATGTCTTTTTGAGACTTTAGCAATGTGGGAGAATTTCATCGGTACAAATGAATGATTTACCTAACATAGATGGCAAGGAATAAATGCTCCAAGACAAAGAGGCACCTGGCCTGATTATTCGTCCATGTATAGTGTTGGTGCTATGGGTTTCTTGAGGACTGGATGGGAGACACCTGCATCTACATCACCATTGAAGCCCTAGTGTATTTGAAATGTATCTCAATGATAATTCTATTTTATGTAAGAATTTAAATTTGTGCATGTGTGTGTTTATGGCAGGGGCATATATATGGGGAGGGGGGAGTTGTGTGGTTTATATTAGTGTGTGTGTGTGTGTGTGTCACACCTTGCTTCCAGGTGAGGGTAGATACGATCAAACGAGAGTATGGGATATATTAAAGAGCGATGGCAAGCCACCATAGCCCATTCGATACAAGGGTGTTTTTAATGAACACCCTAAATAACACTGCCATTAACTGGAAATGGCAAAACATACAAAAAAGTACAAACAAACCAAAAAAAATCTACTTACATCAACACCTCCACTCATTGGTTCAACTATAAACCAACCATCTAACAGACCTGGGGCCTCATGTATGAACGGTGCGTATGTACAAAAACATTGCATACGCTATGATTCACGCAAACGGTCAGATGTACTAAATGTGAGTTGAACGTGAGAAAGTGCGTACCCTGACGACACTTTCACTTCAGGCGTATGCATGTTTCTAATGTGTTTTTGTCAATTAGTGACACTTAAAGGTGATGCATTGAAATTACAACTATTAAGATATCATTTACACACAAATTGTAGTAAGCCCTTATTGTGTAAAATAAAGTAAAATATAGCCGCAAGCGGCAATTGGCGGGTTCACACACGAATAGGCCACTTGGCTTCAATAGGCAATAGACCCAATAGGTTCTTTAGACCCAAAAGAAGCTGTTTGATTTATTTGTGCATTTTTTCCACTCAATGTGCAAAAAAATGTTCAATTGGGGCACTAAAGGCCCAAAAGGATCAAAATAATGTGTATTGGCAAAATGATTCAAATCACAGAACTAAATCACATGCTGAGATCAGCTTTGTGTGTGTGTTTGTGTGGTATTTCATGTGAGAAATAGTTTTCAGTCCGTTCCGATGTTTGGCCACTAGATGGAGCCCAAGTACTACCATACTGATATCTCATTAATCTCAGTAATGCAATATGACATTTTGGTGAATTAAAAGGTTCATTTCTGGTCAGGCAGTGCACTTTTTGTTATAAGATGCAATTGCAATGTTATAGAACTTATTGATCTGGATCATACAAGACCAATTACTTGTCTGTATTCTGCATAACAAGATTGCAGCATGAGTTTTTATGTTTTCTTAGGTTTTTGGGTACTGTAGCGCCCCCGACAGGCCAATTTGAACCAAACTTGGCATACCTCACAAGGACTTCAGGATATAAAAGCCTTTCAAATTGGGAATTGATTGCATACATGGTTTATGAGTTATAGCAATATAGGTCATATATGGCATGGCCACAATGATATAATGGGAAAATGGACCAATCAGAAAAATAAAAATCCAACATTTTTTTACTCAGTTTTTACCTACAGAGTCTACTGATTATGCTCATAGCAATTTTGCCATAATTGGATCAAATTCCTATGACTAGTTTGTAAATAGCTATTTTCAAACAATTGATGAATGTGACAAAAGTATGCATTTTTTAATAGGACTTGTAATTGCAAAGTTGTCAGGTCTACTGCAAGGAATAAAAAGAAACAAGTTGCATGTTCCTAAGTGAAAATTTGGAGGAGTTATGCATGATTTTCACAAATAGCGCCACCTAGTGGCCAAATGTTTCAAAACTGCACAGCATGACACATAGTCCTGAGATATGCACAGTGGTGAGGTTTCATGTTGTTTGGCCAATGGTAAGTCTGTCAAATGGCCAATTAATTCAAATAAAAATTAATTGGCTCATGGCGGCCATGTTTTTTGAGTGATGATGTCATCATTGTGTGTCTTGATATCACTTGGGCCCCTGATGATGCCTGTAAAGTTTTGGCTTGATGTGACTAATGGTTTCTGAGATACAGTTTTTCCCATGTTATAGCGCCCCCTATTGGACAATCGTGGCCAGCTTTGACGTATGACCTCGTAGTCATGTGCCCTAACAACGGTTAAAATTTTATGAAGATCGGTCAAAGCGTTGCTGAGATATGGCTGTTTAAGTAAATTTGGCCACGCCTCGGAGCTATTGATTGACATGTGACAACCAGACTGTATGCAAATCTCAAAATGTTTTTAAGCAACTTTGATAATGAGATTCTCCTGAATATTTTGACACCAAGGTTGTGGTGATCCGATGAAAAACCAGGGACTAGTACAAAAAAGTAGGTTTTGCATATTATGCAAATTAGCAAAAAATCTAAGTAGGCGGAGCTTAATGGTTCTTGAGGCTTTTTTGTTTGGCTTGAGCCAAGGAATCCATCAGAAGTGGAATTTTGTTTCTAGGCCCTACGGTTTGGGAGATAAGGACCAAAACGCAAAATGGTGCGCTATAGCGCCACCATCAGGCCAATGTGGGTCCCTGTCTCTATTTCTCTCATTGCACACCTGCTGCACCTTGCTGGCAAGTTTGGTCTTTCTGGGCCTTACGGTCTAGGCTGCAGTATGCGTTTTACAGGGGGAAAAATAATAATAATAATAATAAGAAAAATCTCAGCAATTACAATAGGTTTCCCACACTACGTGTGTGAACCCTAATTAATCTGAAAATTAAATACTAAATTAATCCGACATTTTCATTGCCTTACTGAAATAATTCAACGCGTTTCCACTTAGCGTAGATTATATAAACATGCATGAAATGTTGTGCTGGAGTTCTTAGGAGATGGCAGCGTTGGCATTACTGGAAGATATTGCTAATGGCCGAATTCGCCGAGAGCGCGTTTTCCGTGACCATTATGACATTTTGGCCCATGATGATGACTGGCTTATAAGCCGTTTCAGATTTCCAAGAGCTGTCCTCTTGTGCTGAGTTGGGTCCAGTTTTGGAGAGAGAAACGCGAGGAGTCGCGCATTGCCAGTTCCTTTACAGGTGCTGACAACGCTCGGCTTCCTGGCGACAGGCTCGTTTCAAAGAGAACTGGCAGACCGGTCGGGGATATCCCAGTCATCTTTGAGCCTTACCATGCCAACTGTTTTGGATGAGATCATCTGCCTATCAGCTAATTACATATGGTTTCCATATGAAGCCGTTTACCAGGCAACCATTAAAGCGCAATTTGCAGCGATAGCTGGTTTCCCTAATGTAATCGGAGCGATTGACTGCACATTTCTATAAAGGCACCATCTGAGGAGGAATTTGCTCATGTGAATAAAAAGCACTTTAATTCCATAAACGTGCAAATAATCTAATGCAAAAATGTGCCTTACTAATGTAGTGGCACGCTGGCCTAGGTCAACCCAATGATTTGTACATCCTTACAAACAGCATGGTTGGGATAAGATTACAAGCTAGCAGAGTGCGTGATGGGTGGCTTCTTGGTAAGCAACAAATTTAAAGCATTTAAATAAAAGCATGTGACATTTCCAGCTTAGAATCATTCATTTAAAACATGGGTAATTGTTAAATTACTTGGGAAACCGCGGCTACGCGCTCAATGCGTGGCTAATGACCCTTTGTAATCCACAGACTGACCGGGAGCAGAGATACAATTCTCTCCATTCTCGCACCCGGTCAGTCGTGGAGAAGGCAATTGGGCAGCTGAAAAGCTGGTGGCGCTGGCTGGACAGGACCGTGGGAATGCTACTGTATCGGCCAGAGAATGTGTGTCGTATGGTGAGGGCATGTGGGGTCCTGCACAATGTTGCGCACAGGTATGCCGTGCCCTTGTTAGAGGTGGTTGAGCAACCAGCGGACCCAGAGCCACAACAAATTAAAGCACAGCCTAACCCAGGTTCCATACAAGCAATGCAACAAATCATAGCTACAATATTAAAATGTAAGAGACAGCATTCAAATTTGAACCAATTCTTTTATTGAGTGGCTGATGCTAGTGAGCGCATTTTTTAGGTGCATTGTTCTGACCCCACAACATTTAAAGCTTCACACATGCTGTCCCTCTCAGACCTTTTGCACTTTGCCGTAATGCCACAACGTGCCAAACAAACATTTTTTCCGCACCTCTACTTCATTGAGGAGCGTCTCCACTTCACATTCGGTGAAGTTCCTCTTCTTTCCCCGTTTAGACATGGTTTGTAATTGATCAGATAGGAAACTCTTCCAGTGCAGGGCAAATTTTAATGAATTTGCATATTTATAAGGAGGCGTGTCACAGGAGGAGTCAGCCACTCTCTTGATTGGGATGTACAAAAGAAATGTCTGTGGATTCCCGCACGGTTTGATACATCCGGCTTTTTTTTTGCGTACGCAATTTTCTGGATTTGTACGTACGCCAATTTTTAGTAAGAAATCCATGCAAGTCTTTGTACATGAGGCCCCTGGGGGGTATTTCAGAACGCAGGTTAAGCATCTATCTCAGGGTATGACAATGGCAAAACATACAAAAAAAAAGTACAAACAAGACTGCTGGTGATGATGGTAATTTTGCAAGTTGATTTTTCTTTTTCTGGTAACACTTGACGTCACAAAAGGTTAATGAAAGGGATATTTTAAGCATACTTTCAAATACTCTAACGAATGAGTTTAACAAATGCCTAGATAGCACAGACACGTCCCCGAGACGCAACATTAACATCAAAATATCACCCAAGCATCGCGTTCTATTATCGAACGTCATGTGTGTCCGATTCAATGCTCCTACATTGCTAGTGTCAAAATATCACTAGCGATCACGTTCCGATGCTTTGACGACCAATACCATCATTTAGTTATTTAACCTGGATGAATGTATGGATTGCTTATACCATCTGCACTAAAGGTACTGTGACTACTTGGCCTGGGAACTAGAACCACAACTATAGAACTACGTTTGGACCACAAATACGGACTTGTGCTAGCAGGCCGCCCAATGGAGGATGGGTTCTCTTTTGAGTCTTGGTCCTCCCGAGGTTTCTTCCTAATCCCCACCATCATAGGGAGATTTTCCTTGCCACTGTCGCCTTTGGCTTGCTCATTAGGGATCTGGACCCATACGATTGTAAAGCTGCTTTGACACATGTGTTCAAGCACTATATAAATAAATTTGACTACAGCAAAAGTTCAATATTGATCCACCCAAGACTTCTAGTCCAAATAAGCTTTGCTTGTGTAAACAGCACAGATAACGTCCCACTACGGCCTTGGTCAAACCAAGTATAAGGTGTACATGCATTCTAGGCCAATTTTAGGGATTACTGAAGGTAGGCTCAAATGGCAAGAGCAAGACTGCTTCATGAACCATTACAAATGACATTTTCAGGAGATGCAGCTACCCGAACTTCATTTCAGAAAGATCTCCAAGACAAGAAAGTTGTGCCTATTATGAGAACACCTTTCTCCAGCAGCATCTACCAACCTTCCTTTGTTACTCATGTCTGGGTTTGGCATCAAAGCTGGCATGCAGGTGTACAGCAATTTCACCTGACCTTTGGCAGTTGGTCATTTGCTCAAAATGCCATGTAGAAACCTAGGTCAAATTCAGGTTTGATCACCTTAAGCTACATTTGGCAATTAATACATTGATTTACATGACAGCTGAAGACCTAGACTAGGCTCAGCCCAATTGCATAGCAACACAGGACAGGTTGTGGAGTCAAAGCACAAGGTTTATTTCATTCAAGACATGGGGCCATCAAGCACTCTCCTTAACCATGATTGGACCAAGGATTACTTCTCCTTCCAGCAGAGTACCTGCAAAAAAAAGGGGGGAAGGGATTTAGGCTCTGCTTGCAAGTTCACATCACCTTTAGTCCAAGCTCCAGACCTTCTCCAAGAAGGATCAGGTACCGGCACGTACCTCCGTCCTCAGACAAGTCTCGACCCTTCCGGAAGCTACAGGTGGTCTCGCAACAGCCACACACCTGGTCAGGCCCATATGCTGCAGTCCACCTGTAAAGCCAGAATACCCAAGTTTACCAGCTAGGCCTCACCAGTAACCTGCTGGTTTCAGGACCACAGCCACATACCTGTTGCTAGAGAACGAACAAGCTTTGTGCTCAGCATCAGCAGAGTAAGAAGCTGGAGTTGCCTTCATAAAGCATGTGAAGTAGAGCTGGAGAGACAGGGGTTAGTTCAGACAGCCAGTCATTCTACTCACCCCCCTACCAAACATGCTTACATACCAAACCACTGTTGTCCTGCTGAAACTTGAATGCCTCCAACTGAAACCTCAGCTTGTCTGCTTCAGTTTGGGGCAGGAAGTGAGAATGGGAACCTGTGAGCTTGGCATCAATCAGGCACCTGCAATCATTTGTGCAGTCAGACCACAACTAGCTGATCTCTACAGCCATCACAAAGCCCACAAGGAAGCCACTCACCCATGGTTATCTATGAAGGCATAACTGGGGACTGCAGTCACATCAGGAAACACCGTGGCCACACAGGTGTCCAGATACACACGAAGGGGCACATGGTAGAACTGAATTACAGATGCCTCAACACTGATCACATCATGCAGGAAGTACTGGTTGGAGAGCCTTTCAGATGTCCAGTCATCTGGGAGAAGAAACCTCATTAGGTCCAGTTCTGGCACAGATCAGTAGGTCTGGTGTAGCCATGGGACAAACCTGTCATGAGCCTCAGGGAGAAGACAAGCTGTTCCTCAGCAACTTGGGTAGAAGCATATGGGATCCAGGCAGGCATCAGAGCATTGCTGCTTACATTGTGGAGCCTACAAAGCATTTGATGGTCATCAGATTGAACAGAGCCTTCCAAATAATACTGAACAGCACATCTGGTAGGGTCCAATACCTTGGATAGTGACACTCGATGCGAACCTCAGCACCAACAGTTCTCACAATAGGAGTGTGAGCAAAATTGTGGGGAACATAGCGGACGTAGAAGACGTAGACCAGCTCATCTGGAGTCATCTGTTAAGAAAGAAGTGGTGTTATTGCATGCAGGTTTAACACAGCACTGAAGCGTTCACTTCATAGACACTCACACTGGTAGTACTGTTGCAGGCCTGCAGTGCTGACTGGAAGATGAGAACTTGAGCAGCACGGTCCTCCCCACTGACGGCACAGTTTCCCAGGGTGATCTCAGATGGATTTATCAGCTCACCGGTTCCAAACAGGTCCTTCTTGACCTCCACATGTACGCCAGTCTCACCACACTCTGCTGCTACACTTGCAGTAGGAACAGGGGGGCTCATCTGAAACTGCATTAGTGGCTGCCTTGCTGGTAGTTGAGGGTCATTGGGGAAATGCCATGCCACCTGCTTCACAGGTCCCTGAAATACTTGCTGGGACTGAACATTGGAAGGCTGCTGCACAGGTATCTGCACAGGATTCCAGGACTGCTGGCTAAATGAGCCTTGTGCAGGCCCTGTGGGGTTAGAAACATGGCTCCCCTGAGAAGCCCCTCCAGCAACCACTTGCCTTATTGCTTGAGGCTGCTGATGAGGTTGTAGTCCAGCTGGAAGTTGAGATTTGAACACTCCTTGTAGTTGTGCATCAGACAACACAAACACACCCAGCAACAGCACCACACCAAGCCCCACTTTGCTCAAACCCATTGTTGTTGTTCTTCTTCTTCTCCCTAAAAACAATTAATTAAAAAAGCTCACACATAGCAGTCTTGTTTGACCATTCCATTTTATACCATAAAGGAGGCTTGCAGCCCCACCCCCTGCTAATGAGCTTAACGTCTCTCTGAACCTGATGATGACTTTACTACTCTTTCACAGCTGACACAAATCAATACTCCTCACTCTTAAAACAGGCTCTTAAACTGTTGTTTGCATGGGTGTATGGTTCTATAGAATTGCCCTAAAGAACTATTTTCAGTACTAGTTGGCACCTTTAAAGAGTGCTCTTGTACAGAATATATAGTAGTGGGCAAACGTTTTGAGAATGGCACAAGGTTCTGAGCAATTTTGCTGCCTCAGGTTTTTTTTAACCTTATTTCAGATGTTTATATGATATAATGATATAATTGATGGTACAATTATAAGCAATCCATATATTTATCTTTTTATTGACAAATGCATCCAGTTTAAATAATGAAATAATCTTATTATTAGTCATCAAAGCATCAAAACGTGATCGCCAGTGATGTCTTTTTGAGACTTTAGCAATGTGGGAGAATTTCATCGGTACAAATGAATGATTTACCTAACATAGATGGCAAGGAATAAATGCTCCAAGACAAAGAGGCACCTGGCCTGATTATTCGTCCATGTATAGTGTTGGTGCTATGGGTTTCTTGAGGACTGGATGGGAGACACCTGCATCTACATCACCATTGAAGCCCTAGTGTATTTGAAATGTATCTCAATGATAATTCTATTTTATGTAAGAATTTAAATTTGTGCATGTGTGTGTTTATGGCAGGGGCATATATATGGGGAGGGGGGAGTTGTGTGGTTTATATTAGTGTGTGTGTGTGTGTGTGTCACACCTTGCTTCCAGGTGAGGGTAGATACGATCAAACGAGAGTATGGGATATATTAAAGAGCGATGGCAAGCCACCATAGCCCATTCGATACAAGGGTGTTTTTAATGAACACCCTAAATAACACTGCCATTAACTGGAAATGGCAAAACATACAAAAAAGTACAAACAAACCAAAAAAAATCTACTTACATCAACACCTCCACTCATTGGTTCAACTATAAACCAACCATCTAACAGACCTGGGGCCTCATGTATGAACGGTGCGTATGTACAAAAACATTGCATACGCTATGATTCACGCAAACGGTCAGATGTACTAAATGTGAGTTGAACGTGAGAAAGTGCGTACCCTGACGACACTTTCACTTCAGGCGTATGCATGTTTCTAATGTGTTTTTGTCAATTAGTGACACTTAAAGGTGATGCATTGAAATTACAACTATTAAGATATCATTTACACACAAATTGTAGTAAGCCCTTATTGTGTAAAATAAAGTAAATTAATCTGAAAATTAAATACTAAATTAATCCGACATTTTCATTGCCTTACTGAAATAATTCAACGCGTTTCCACTTAGCGTAGATTATATAAACATGCATGAAATGTTGTGCTGGAGTTCTTAGGAGATGGCAGCGTTGGCATTACTGGAAGATATTGCTAATGGCCGAATTCGCCGAGAGCGCGTTTTCCGTGACCATTATGACATTTTGGCCCATGATGATGACTGGCTTATAAGCCGTTTCAGATTTCCAAGAGCTGTCCTCTTGTGCTGAGTTGGGTCCAGTTTTGGAGAGAGAAACGCGAGGAGTCGCGCATTGCCAGTTCCTTTACAGGTGCTGACAACGCTCGGCTTCCTGGCGACAGGCTCGTTTCAAAGAGAACTGGCAGACCGGTCGGGGATATCCCAGTCATCTTTGAGCCTTACCATGCCAACTGTTTTGGATGAGATCATCTGCCTATCAGCTAATTACATATGGTTTCCATATGAAGCCGTTTACCAGGCAACCATTAAAGCGCAATTTGCAGCGATAGCTGGTTTCCCTAATGTAATCGGAGCGATTGACTGCACATTTCTATAAAGGCACCATCTGAGGAGGAATTTGCTCATGTGAATAAAAAGCACTTTAATTCCATAAACGTGCAAATAATCTAATGCAAAAATGTGCCTTACTAATGTAGTGGCACGCTGGCCTAGGTCAACCCAATGATTTGTACATCCTTACAAACAGCATGGTTGGGATAAGATTACAAGCTAGCAGAGTGCGTGATGGGTGGCTTCTTGGTAAGCAACAAATTTAAAGCATTTAAATAAAAGCATGTGACATTTCCAGCTTAGAATCATTCATTTAAAACATGGGTAATTGTTAAATTACTTGGGAAACCGCGGCTACGCGCTCAATGCGTGGCTAATGACCCTTTGTAATCCACAGACTGACCGGGAGCAGAGATACAATTCTCTCCATTCTCGCACCCGGTCAGTCGTGGAGAAGGCAATTGGGCAGCTGAAAAGCTGGTGGCGCTGGCTGGACAGGACCGTGGGAATGCTACTGTATCGGCCAGAGAATGTGTGTCGTATGGTGAGGGCATGTGGGGTCCTGCACAATGTTGCGCACAGGTATGCCGTGCCCTTGTTAGAGGTGGTTGAGCAACCAGCGGACCCAGAGCCACAACAAATTAAAGCACAGCCTAACCCAGGTTCCATACAAGCAATGCAACAAATCATAGCTACAATATTAAAATGTAAGAGACAGCATTCAAATTTGAACCAATTCTTTTATTGAGTGGCTGATGCTAGTGAGCGCATTTTTTAGGTGCATTGTTCTGACCCCACAACATTTAAAGCTTCACACATGCTGTCCCTCTCAGACCTTTTGCACTTTGCCGTAATGCCACAACGTGCCAAACAAACATTTTTTCCGCACCTCTACTTCATTGAGGAGCGTCTCCACTTCACATTCGGTGAAGTTCCTCTTCTTTCCCCGTTTAGACATGGTTTGTAATTGATCAGATAGGAAACTCTTCCAGTGCAGGGCAAATTTTAATGAATTTGCATATTTATAAGGAGGCGTGTCACAGGAGGAGTCAGCCACTCTCTTGATTGGGATGTACAAAAGAAATGTCTGTGGATTCCCGCACGGTTTGATACATCCGGCTTTTTTTTTGCGTACGCAATTTTCTGGATTTGTACGTACGCCAATTTTTAGTAAGAAATCCATGCAAGTCTTTGTACATGAGGCCCCTGGGGGGTATTTCAGAACGCAGGTTAAGCATCTATCTCAGGGTATGACAATGGCAAAACATACAAAAAAAAGTACAAACAAGACTGCTGGTGATGATGGTAATTTTGCAAGTTGATTTTTCTTTTTCTGGTAACACTTGACGTCACCTAGAATGACGTCACAAAAGGTTAATGAAAGGGATATTTTAAGCATACTTTCAAATACGCTAACGAATGAGTTTAACAAATGCCTAGATAGCACAGACACGTCCCCGAGACGCAACATTAACATCAAAATATCACCCAAGCATCGCGTTCTATTATCGAACGTCATGTGTGTCAGAGTTGCGATTTAAAGAGTGTCCGATTCAATGCTCCTACATTGCTAGTGTCAAAATATCACTAGCGATCACGTTCCGATGCTTTGACGACCAATACCATCATTTAGTTATTTAACCTGGATGAATGTATGTATTGCTTATACCATCTGCACTAAAGGTACTGTGACTACTTGGCCTGGGAACTAGAACCACAACTATAGAACTACGTTTGGACCACAAATACGGACTTGTGCTAGCAGGCCGCCCAATGGAGGATGGGTTCTCTTTTGAGTCTTGGTCCTCCCGAGGTTTCTTCCTAATCCCCACCATCATAGGGAGATTTTCCTTGCCACTGTCGCCTTTGGCTTGCTCATTAGGGATCTGGACCCATACGATTGTAAAGCTGCTTTGACACATGTGTTCAAGCACTATATAAATAAATTTGACTACAGCAAAAGTTCAATATTGATCCACCCAAGACTTCTAGTCCAAATAAGCTTTGCTTGTGTAAACAGCACAGATAACGTCCCACTACGGCCTTGGTCAAACCAAGTATAAGGTGTACATGCATTCTAGGCCAATTTTAGGGATTACTGAAGGTAGGCTCAAATGGCAAGAGCAAGACTGCTTCATGAACCATTACAAATGACATTTTCAGGAGATGCAGCTACCCGAACTTCATTTCAGAAAGATCTCCAAGACAAGAAAGTTGTGCCTATTATGAGAACACCTTTCTCCAGCAGCATCTACCAACCTTCCTTTGTTACTCATGTCTGGGTTTGGCATCAAAGCTGGCATGCAGGTGTACAGCAATTTCACCTGACCTTTGGCAGTTGGTCATTTGCTCAAAATGCCATGTAGAAACCTAGGTCAAATTCAGGTTTGATCATACATTGATTTACATGACAGCTGAAGACCTAGACTAGGCTCAGCCCAATTGCATAGCAACACAGGACAGGTTGTGGAGTCAAAGCACAAGGTTTATTTCATTCAAGACATGGGGCCATCAAGCACTCTCCTTAACCATGATTGGACCAAGGATTACTTCTCCTTCCAGCAGAGTACCTGCAAAAAAAAAAAAAGGAGGGGGGAAGGGATTTAGGCTCTGCTTGCAAGTTCACATCACCTTTAGTCCAAGCTCCAGACCTTCTCCAAGAAGGATCAGGTACCGGCACAGCATGGCAGGCACGTACCTCCGTCCTCAGACAAGTCTCGACCCTTCCGGAAGCTACAGGTGGTCTCGCAACAGCCACACACCTGGTCAGGCCCATATGCTGCAGTCCACCTGTAAAGCCAGAATACCCAAGTTTACCAGCTAGGCCTCACCAGTAACCTGCTGGTTTCAGGACCACAGCCACATACCTGTTGCTAGAGAACGAACAAGCTTTGTGCTCAGCATCAGCAGAGTAAGAAGCTGGAGTTGCCTTCATAAAGCATGTGAAGTAGAGCTGGAGAGACAGGGGTTAGTTCAGACAGCCAGTCATTCTACTCACCCCCCTACCAAACATGCTTACATACCAAACCACTGTTGTCCTGCTGAAACTTGAATGCCTCCAACTGAAACCTCAGCTTGTCTGCTTCAGTTTGGGGCAGGAAGTGAGAATGGGAACCTGTGAGCTTGGCATCAATCAGGCACCTGCAATCATTTGTGCAGTCAGACCACAACTAGCTGATCTCTACAGCCATCACAAAGCCCACAAGGAAGCCACTCACCCATGGTTATCTATGAAGGCATAACTGGGGACTGCAGTCACATCAGGAAACACCGTGGCCACACAGGTGTCCAGATACACACGAAGGGGCACATGGTAGAACTGAATTACAGATGCCTCAACACTGATCACATCATGCAGGAAGTACTGGTTGGAGAGCCTTTCAGATGTCCAGTCATCTGGGAGAAGAAACCTCATTAGGTCCAGTTCTGGCACAGATCAGTAGGTCTGGTGTAGCCATGGGACAAACCTGTCATGAGCCTCAGGGAGAAGACAAGCTGTTCCTCAGCAACTTGGGTAGAAGCATATGGGATCCAGGCAGGCATCAGAGCATTGCTGCTTACATTGTGGAGCCTACAAAGCATTTGATGGTCATCAGATTGAACAGAGCCTTCCAAATAATACTGAACAGCACATCTGGTAGGGTCCAATACCTTGGATAGTGACACTCGATGCGAACCTCAGCACCAACGGTTCTCACAATAGGAGTGTGAGCAAAATTGTGGGGAACATAGCGGACGTAGAAGACATGACTCCAGATGAGCTGGTCTATCTGTTAAGAAAGAAGTGGTGTTATTGCATGCAGGTTTAACACAGCACTGAAGCGTTCACTTCATAGACACTCACACTGGTAGTACTGTTGCAGGCCTGCAGTGCTGACTGGAAGATGAGAACTTGAGCAGCACGGTCCTCCCCACTGACGGCACAGTTTCCCAGGGTGATCTCAGATGGATTTATCAGCTCACCGGTTCCAAACAGGTCCTTCTTGACCTCCACATGTACGCCAGTCTCACCACACTCTGCTGCTACACTTGCAGTAGGAACAGGGGGGCTCATCTGAAACTGCATTAGTGGCTGCCTTGCTGGTAGTTGAGGGTCATTGGGGAAATGCCATGCCACCTGCTTCACAGGTCCCTGAAATACTTGCTGGGACTGAACATTGGAAGGCTGCTGCACAGGTATCTGCACAGGATTCCAGGACTGCTGGCTAAATGAGCCTTGTGCAGGCCCTGTGGGGTTAGAAACATGGCTCCCCTGAGAAGCCCCTCCAGCAACCACTTGCCTTATTGCTTGAGGCTGCTGATGAGGTTGTAGTCCAGCTGGAAGTTGAGATTTGAACACTCCTTGTAGTTGTGCATCAGACAACACAAACACACCCAGCAACAGCACCACACCAAGCCCCACTTTGCTCAAACCCATTGTTGTTGTTCTTGTTCTCCCTAAAAACAATTAATTAAAAAAAGCTCACACATAGCAGTCTTGTTTGACCATTCCATTTTATACCATAAAGGAGGCTTGCAGCCCCACCCCCTGCTAATGAGCTTAACGTCTCTCTGAACCTGATGATGACTTTACTACTCTTTCACAGCTGACACAAATCAATACTCCTCACTCTTAAAACAGGCTCTTAAACTGTTGTTTGCATGGGTGTATGGTTCTATAGAATTGCCCTAAAGAACTATTTTCAGTACTAGTTGGCACCTTTAAAGAGTGCTCTTGTACAGAATATATAGTAGTGGGCAAACGTTTTGAGAATGGCACAAGGTTCTGAGCAATTTTGCTGCCTCAGGTTTTTTTTAACCTTATTTCAGATGTTTATATGATATAATGATATAATTGATGGTACAATTATAAGCAATCCATATATTTATCTTTTTATTGACAAATGCATCCAGTTTAAATAATGAAATAATCTTATTATTAGTCATCAAAGCATCAAAACGTGATCGCCAGTGATGTTTTTTTGAGACTTTAGCAATGTGGGAGAATTGAATCGGTACGAATGAATGATTTACCTAACATAGATGGCAAGGAATAAATGCTCCAAGACAAAGAGGCACCTGGCCTGATTATTCGTCCATGTATAGTGTTGGTGCTATGGGTTTCTTGAGGACTGGATGGGAGACACCTGCATCTACATCACCATTGAAGCCCTAGTGTATTTGAAATGTATCTCAATGATAATTCTATTTTATGTAAGAATTTAAATTTGTGCATGTGTGTGTTTATGGCAGGGGCATATATATGGGGAGGGGGGAGTTGTGTGGTTTATATTAGTGTGTGTGTGTGTGTGTGTGTGTGTCACACCTTGCTTCCAGGTGAGGGTAGATACGATCAAACGAGAGTATGGGATATATTAAAGAGCGATGGCAAGCCACCATAGCCCATTCGATACAAGGGTGTTTTTCATGAACACCCTAAATAACACTGCCATTAACTGGAAATGGCAAAACATACAAAAAAGTACAAACAAACCAAAAAAAATCTACTTACATCAACACCTCCACTCATTGGTTCAACTATAAACCAACCATCTAACAGACCTGGGGCCTCATGTATGAACGGTGCGTATGTACAAAAACATTGCGTACGCTATGATTCACGCAAACGGTCAGATGTACTAAATGTGAGTTGATCGTGAGAAAGTGCGTACCCTGACGACACTTTCACTTCAGGCGTACGCATGTTTCTAATGTGTTTTTGTCAATTAGTGACACTTAAAGGTGATGCATTGAAATTACAACTATTAAGATATCATTTACACACAAATTGTAGTAAGCCCTTATTGTGTGAAATAAAGTAAATTAATCTGAAAATTAAATACTAAATTAATCAGACATTTTCATTGCCTTACTGAAATAATTCAACGCGTTTCCACTTAGCCTAGATTATATAAACATGCATGAAATGT
Source organism: Brachyhypopomus gauderio (assembly GCF_052324685.1). Taxonomy (NCBI): domain Eukaryota; kingdom Metazoa; phylum Chordata; class Actinopteri; order Gymnotiformes; family Hypopomidae; genus Brachyhypopomus; species Brachyhypopomus gauderio. The sequence goes on from NC_135212.1 coordinate 46,964,874, forward strand.
TGTGCTGGAGTTCTTAGGACATGGCAGCGTTGGCATTACTGGAAGATATTGCTAATGGCCGAATTCGCCGAGAGCGCGTTTTCCGTGACCATTATGATATTATGGCCCATGATGATGACTGGCTTATAAGCCGTTTCAGATTTCCAAGAGCTGTCCTCTTGTGCTGAGTTGGGTCCAGTTTTGGAGAGAGAAACGCGAGGAGTCGCGCATTGCCAGTTCCTTTACAGGTGCTGACAACGCTCGGCTTCCTGGCGACAGGCTCGTTTCAAAGAGAACTGGCAGACCGGTCGGGGATATCCCAGTCATCTTTGAGCCTTACCATGCCAACTGTTTTGGATGAGATCATCTGCCTATCAGCTAATTACATATGGTTTCCATATGAAGCCGTTTACCAGGCAACCATTAAAGCGCAATTTGCAGCGATAGCTGGTTTCCCTAATGTAATCGGAGCGATTGACTGCACATTTCTATAAAGGCACCATCTGAGGAGGAATTTGCTCATGTGAATAAAAAGCACTTTAATTCCATAAACGTGCAAATAATCTGATGCAAAAATGTGCCTTACTAATGTAGTGGCATGCTGGCCTAGGTCAACCCAATGATTTGTACATCCTTACAAACAGCATGGTTGGGATAAGATTACAAGCAAGCAGAGTGCGTGATGGGTGGCTTCTTGGTAAGCAACAAATTTAAAGCATTTAAATAAAAGCATGTGACATTTCCAGCTTAGAATCATTCATTTAAAACATGGGTAATTGTTAAATTACTAGGGAAACCGCGGCTACACGCTCAATGCGTGGCTAATGACCCTTTGTAATCCACAGACTGACCGGGAGCAGAGATACAATTCTCTCCATTCTCGCACCCGGTCAGTCGTGGAGAAGGCAATTGGGCAGCTGAAAAGCTGGTGGCGCTGGCTGGACAGGACCGTGGGAATGCTACTGTATCGGCCAGAGAATGTGTGTCGTATGGTGAGGGCATGTGGGGTCCTGCACAATGTTGCGCACAGGTATGCCGTGCCCTTGTTAGAGGTGGTTGAGCAACCAGCGGACCCAGAGCCACAACAAATTAAAGCACAGCCTAACCCAGGTTCCATACAAGCAATGCAACAAATCATAGCTACAATATTAAAATGTAAGAGACAGCATTCAAATTTGAACCAATTCTTTTATTGAGTGGCTGATGCTAGTGAGCGCATTTTTTAGGTGCATTATATAATTCTGCCAGTGTGCATTGTTCTGACCCCACAACATTTAAAGCTTCACACATGCTGTCCCTCTCAGACCTTTTGCACTTTGCCGTAATGCCACAACGTGCCAAACAAACATTTTTTCCGCACCTCTACTTCATTGAGGAGCGTCTCCACTTCACATTCGGTGAAGTTCCTCTTCTTTCCCCGTTTAGACATGGTTTGTAATTGATCAGATAGGAAACTCTTCCAGTGCAGGGCAAATTTTAATGAATTTGCATATTTATAAGGAGGCGTGTCACAGGAGGAGTCAGCCACTCTCTTGATTGGGATGTACAAAAGAAATGTCTGAATTCCCGCACGGTTTGATACATCCGGCTTTTTTTTTGCGTACGCAATTTTCTGGATTTGTACGTACGCCAATTTTTAGTAAGAAATCCATGCAAGTCTTTGTACATGAGGCCCCTGGGGGGTATTTCAGAACGCAGGTTAAGCATCTATCTCAGGGTATGACAATGGCAAAACATACAAAAAAAAAGTACAAACAAGACTGCTGGTGATGATGGTAATTTTGCAAGTTGATTTTTCTTTTTCTGGTAACACTTGACGTCACCTAGAATGACGTCACAAAAGGTTAATGAAAGGGATATTTTAAGCATACTTTCAAATACGCTAACGAATGAGTTTAACAAATGCCTAGATAGCACAGACACGTCCCCGAGACGCAACATTAACATCAAAATATCACCCAAGCATCGCGTTCTATTATTGAACGTCATGTGTGTCAGAGTTGCGATTTAACGAGTGTCCGATTCAATGCTCCTACATTGCTAGTGTCAAAATATCACTAGCGATCACGTTCCGATGCTTTGACGACCAATACCATCATTTAGTTATTTAACCTGGATGAATGTATGGATTGCCTATACCATCTGCACTAAAGGTACTGTGACTACTTGGCCTGGGAACTAGAACCACAACTATAGAACTACGTTTGGACCACAAATACGGACTTGTGCTAGCAGGCCGCCCAATGGAGGATGGGTTCTCTTTTGAGTCTTGGTCCTCCCGAGGTTTCTTCCTAATCCCCACCATCATAGGGAGATTTTCCTTGCCACTGTCGCCTTTGGCTTGCTCATTAGGGATCTGGACCCATACGATTGTAAAGCTGCTTTGACACATGTGTTCAAGCACTATATAAATAAATTTGACTACAGCAAAAGTTCAATATTGATCCACCCAAGACTTCTAGTCCAAATAAGCTTTGCTTGTGTAAACAGCACAGATAACATCCCACTACGGCCTTGGTCAAACCAAGTATAAGGTGTACATGCATTCTAGGCCAATTTTAGGGATTACTGAAGGTAGGCTCAAATGGCAAGAGCAAGACTGCTTCATGAACCATTACAAATGACATTTTCAGGAGATGCAGCTACCCGAACTTCATTTCAGAAAGATCTCCAAGACAAGAAAGTTGTGCCTATTATGAGAACACCTTTCTCCAGCAGCATCTACCAACCTTCCTTTGTTACTCATGTCTGGGTTTGGCATCAAAGCTGGCATGCAGGTGTACAGCAATTTCACCTGACCTTTGGCAGTTGGTCATTTGCTCAAAATGCCATGTAGAAACCTAGGTCAAATTCAGGTTTGATCACCTTAAGCTACATTTGGCAATTAATACATTGATTTACATGACAGCTGAAGACCTAGACTAGGCTCAGCCCAATTGCATAGCAACACAGGACAGGTTGTGGAGTCAAAGCACAAGGTTTATTTCATTCAAGACATGGGGCCATCAAGCACTCTCCTTAACCATGATTGGACCAAGGATTACTTCTCCTTCCAGCAGAGTACCTGCAAAAAAAAGGAGGGGGGGAAGGGATTTAGGCTCTGCTTGCAAGTTCACATCACCTTTAGTCCAAGCTCCAGACCTTCTCCAAGAAGGATCAGGTACCGGCACAGCATGGCAGGCACGTACCTCCGTCCTCAGACAAGTCTCGACCCTTCCGGAAGCTACAGGTGGTCTCGCAACAGCCACACACCTGGTCAGGCCCATATGCTGCAGTCCACCTGTAAAGCCAGAATACCCAAGTTTACCAGCTAGGCCTCACCAGTAACCTGCTGGTTTCAGGACCACAGCCACATACCTGTTGCTAGAGAACGAACAAGCTTTGTGCTCAGCATCAGCAGAGTAAGAAGCTGGAGTTGCCTTCATAAAGCATGTGAAGTAGAGCTGGAGAGACAGGGGTTAGTTCAGACAGCCAGTCATTCTACTCACCCCCCTACCAAACATGCTTACATACCAAACCACTGTTGTCCTGCTGAAACTTGAATGCCTCCAACTGAAACCTCAGCTTGTCTGCTTCAGTTTGGGGCAGGAAGTGAGAATGGGAACCTGTGAGCTTGGCATCAATCAGGCACCTGCAATCATTTGTGCAGTCAGACCACAACTAGCTGATCTCTACAGCCATCACAAAGCCCACAAGGAAGCCACTCACCCATGGTTATCTATGAAGGCATAACTGGGGACTGCAGTCACATCAGGAAACACCGTGGCCACACAGGTGTCCAGATACACACGAAGGGGCACATGGTAGAACTGAATTACAGATGCCTCAACACTGATCACATCATGCAGGAAGTACTGGTTGGAGAGCCTTTCAGATGTCCAGTCATCTGGGAGAAGAAACCTCATTAGGTCCAGTTCTGGCACAGATCAGTAGGTCTGGTGTAGCCATGGGACAAACCTGTCATGAGCCTCAGGGAGAAGACAAGCTGTTCCTCAGCAACTTGGGTAGAAGCATATGGGATCCAGGCAGGCATCAGAGCATTGCTGCTTACATTGTGGAGCCTACAAAGCATTTGATGGTCATCAGATTGAACAGAGCCTTCCAAATAATACTGAACAGCACATCTGGTAGGGTCCAATACCTTGGATAGTGACACTCGATGCGAACCTCAGCACCAACAGTTCTCACAATAGGAGTGTGAGCAAAATTGTGGGGAACATAGCGGACGTAGAAGACGTAGACCAGCTCATCTGGAGTCATCTGTTAAGAAAGAAGTGGTGTTAATGCATGCAGGTTTAACACAGCACTGAAGCGTTCACTTCATAGACACTCACACTGGTAGTACTGTTGCAGGCCTGCAGTGCTGACTGGAAGATGAGAACTTGAGCAGCACGGTCCTCCCCACTGACGGCACAGTTTCCCAGGGTGATCTCAGATGGATTTATCAGCTCACCGGTTCCAAACAGGTCCTTCTTGACCTCCACATGTACGCCAGTCTCACCACACTCTGCTGCTACACTTGCAGTAGGAACAGGGGGGCTCATCTGAAACTGCATTAGTGGCTGCCTTGCTGGTAGTTGAGGGTCATTGGGGAAATGCCATGCCACCTGCTTCACAGGTCCCTGAAATACTTGCTGGGACTGAACATTGGAAGGCTGCTGCACAGGTATCTGCACAGGATTCCAGGACTGCTGGCTAAATGAGCCTTGTGCAGGCCCTGTGGGGTTAGAAACATGGCTCCCCTGAGAAGCCCCTCCAGCAACCACTTGCCTTATTGCTTGAGGCTGCTGATGAGGTTGTAGTCCAGCTGGAAGTTGAGATTTGAACACTCCTTGTAGTTGTGCATCAGACAACACAAACACACCCAGCAACAGCACCACACCAAGCCCCACTTTGCTCAAACCCATTGTTGTTGTTCTTGTTCTCCCTAAAAACAATTAATTAAAAAAGCTCACACATAGCAGTCTTGTTTGACCATTCCATTTTATACCATAAAGGAGGCTTGCAGCCCCACCCCCTGCTAATGAGCTTAACGTCTCTCTGAACCTGATGATGACTTTACTACTCTTTCACAGCTGACACAAATCAATACTCCTCACTCTTAAAACAGGCTCTTAAACTGTTGTTTGCATGGGTGTATGGTTCTATAGAATTGCCCTAAAGAACTATTTTCAGTACTAGTTGGCACCTTTAAAGAGTGCTCTTGTACAGAATATATAGTAGTGGGCAAACGTTTTGAGAATGGCACAAGGTTCTGAGCAATTTTGCTGCCTCAGGTTTTTTTTAACCTTATTTCAGATGTTTATATGATATAATGATATAATTGATGGTACAATTATAAGCAATCCATATATTTATCTTTTTATTGACAAATGCATCCAGTTTAAATAATGAAATAATCTTATTATTAGTCATCAAAGCATCAAAACGTGATCGCCAGTGATGTTTTTTTGAGACTTTAGCAATGTGGGAGAATTGAATCGGTACGAATGAATGATTTACCTAACATAGATGGCAAGGAATAAATGCTCCAAGACAAAGAGGCACCTGGCCTGATTATTCGTCCATGTATAGTGTTGGTGCTATGGGTTTCTTGAGGACTGGATGGGAGACACCTGCATCTACATCACCATTGAAGCCCTAGTGTATTTGAAATGTATCTCAATGATAATTCTATTTTATGTAAGAATTTAAATTTGTGCATGTGTGTGTTTATGGCAGGGGCATATATATGGGGAGGGGGGAGTTGTGTGGTTTATATTAGTGTGTGTGTGTGTGTGTGTGTCACACCTTGCTTCCAGGTGAGGGTAGATACGATCAAACGAGAGTATGGGATATATTAAAGAGCGATGGCAAGCCACCATAGCCCATTCGATACAAGGGTGTTTTTCATGAACACCCTAAATAACACTGCCATTAACTGGAAATGGCAAAACATACAAAAAAGTACAAACAAACCAAAAAAAATCTACTTACATCAACACCTCCACTCATTGGTTCAACTATAAACCAACCATCTAACAGACCTGGGGCCTCATGTATGAACGGTGCGTATGTACAAAAACATTGCGTACGCTATGATTCACGCAAACGGTCAGATGTACTAAATGTGAGTTGAACGTGAGAAAGTGCGTACCCTGACGACACTTTCACTTCAGGCGTACGCATGTTTCTAATGTGTTTTTGTCAATTAGTGACACTTAAAGGTGATGCATTGAAATTACAACTATTAAGATATCATTTACACACAAATTGTAGTAAGCCCTTATTGTGTGAAATAAAGTAAATTAATCTGAAAATTAAATACTAAATTAATCAGACATTTTCATTGCCTTACTGAAATAATTCAACGCGTTTCCACTTAGCCTAGATTATATAAACATGCATGAAATGTTGTGCTGGAGTTCTTAGGAGATGGCAGCGTTGGCATTACTGGAAGATATTGCTAATGGCCGAATTCGCCGAGAGCGCGTTTTCCGTGACCATTATGATATTTTGGCCCATGATGATGACTGGCTTATAAGCCGTTTCAGATTTCCAAGAGCTGTCCTCTTGTGCTGAGTTGGGTCCAGTTTTGGACAGAGAAACGCGAGGAGTCGCGCATTGCCAGTTCCTTTACAGGTGCTGACAACGCTCGGCTTCCTGGCGACAGGCTCGTTTCAAAGAGAACTGGCAGACCGGTCGGGGATAGAGCCTTACCATGCCAACTGTTTTGGATGAGATCATCTGCCTATCAGCTAATTACATATGGTTTCCATATGAAGCCGTTTACCAGGCAACCATTAAAGCGCAATTTGCAGCGATAGCTGGTTTCCCTAATGTAATCGGAGCGATTGACTGCACATTTCTATAAAGGCACCATCTGAGGAGGAATTTGCTCATGTGAATAAAAAGCACTTTAATTCCATAAACGTGCAAATAATCTGATGCAAAAATGTGCCTTACTAATGTAGTGGCACGCTGGCCTAGGTCAACCCAATGATTTGTACATCCTTACAAACAGCATGGTTGGGATAAGATTACAAGCTAGCAGAGTGCGTGATGGGTGGCTTCTTGGTAAGCAACAAATTTAAAGCATTTAAATAAAAGCATGTGACATTTCCAGCTTAGAATCATTCATTTAAAACATGGGTAATTGTTAAATTACTTGGGAAACCGCGGCTACGCGCTCAATGCGTGGCTAATGACCCTTTGTAATCCACAGACTGACCGGGAGCAGAGATACAATTCTCTCCATTCTCGCACCCGGTCAGTCATGGAGAAGGCAATTGGGCAGCTGAAAAGCTGGTGGCGCTGGCTGGACAGGACCGTGGGAATGCTACTGTATCGGCCAGAGAATGTGTGTCGTATGGTGAGGGCATGTGGGGTCCTGCACAATGTTGCGCACAGGTATGCCGTGCCCTTGTTAGAGGTGGTTGAGCAACCAGCGGACCCAGAGCCACAACAAATTAACCCTTATATGGTCCAAGGGTCTGTGGGACCCATTTTTAAAAAATCAGCTTAAAAAAATTCTACAATTTTTTTTTTTTCAAACTGAGATTCATTGGTCCTTGGCTCATTTTCTGTGAGCAACATAAATCAGAAAATATTTTCAATGACCACCCCCCCGTACCCCCCCCTTCACATTTGTATTACATACAGGGTCCAGGGTCCACGGGGCCCTGGGCTAGTCAAAGTGGGCAATCAACATTGGGTTGGGTAGTTGATAGTCGTCTGTATGACTTTAAAGGATATACAAACAAAGGACAGAGGAGTTTGGCATGCAAAGGTGAGCAACCATCAACACTTTTGATGGTTGTCACATCAGGGGTTGATTGCATATTGTCAGACAGCAGACGAAGAATCTCTATAGAGACAAAGGGGTGAGATCTGAAAGAAGCATCTTTTCTCTCAGCCCTCATTATCCCTCCCTCCTCTCTGGACCTGTGTGTGTGTGTGTGTGTGTGTGTGTGTGTGTGTGTGTGTGTGTGTGTGTGTGTGTGTGTGTGTATGTGTGTGTGAGTGTGTGTTTCATCCAATCATGGGGACATGATGCTATAAATGCTAAAAATGCTAAAAATGCTATAAAAGATGGCAAAGCGATTCTCAGTTCAGACTGCCTTACAGCTGCTATTGGAAGAGACAGAGGATTTTGATGGTGATTCAGAAGAAGAAATTTCAGGATCACATTTCTGAAATATCAGAGTCTGATAGTGATAATGAAAAGGAGGATGAGCAGCAGCCAGCTCCGTTAGCACCAGCCCGTCAGCAGCTAGCCATAGGACCAGCCTGTCAGCCAGCATGATTTATGATTCATTTCCTTATTGTGTTACATTTTAATAAAAAAGTAACTAATAAATAAATGAGAGCAAACTAATTTAACATATGTATTGTTTATTTTACTTGCAATTGGGCTAAATCTGCTGATTATTTTAACAAAAAATGCAATGGGTCCCCCACACCCTGCTGGACCCCAAGAAGGTAGACCACGCCCGGATCTCATCAGGGTTAAAGCACAGCCTAACCCAGGTTCCATACAAGCAATGCAACAAATCATAGCTACAATATTAAAATGTAAGAGACAGCATTCAAATTTGAACCAATTCTTTTATTGAGTGGCTGATGCTAGTGAGCGCATTTTTTAGGTGCATTATATAATTCTGCCAGTGTGCATTGTTCTGACCCCACAACATTTAAAGCTTCACACATGCTGTCCCTCTCAGACCTTTTGCACTTTGCCGTAATGCCACAACGTGCCAAACAAACATTTTTTCCGCACCTCTACTTCATTGAGGAGCGTCTCCACTTCACATTCGGTGAAGTTCCTCTTCTTTCCCCGTTTAGACATGGATTGTAATTGATCAGACAGGAAACTCTTCCAGTGCAGGGCAAATTTTAATGAATTTGCATATTTATAAGGAGGCGTGTCACAGGAGGAGTCAGCCACTCTCTTGATTGGGATGTACAAAAGAAATGTCTGTGGATTCCCGCACGGTTTGATACATCCGGCTTTTTTTTTGCGTACGCAATTTTCTGGATTTGTACGTACGCCAATTTTTAGTAAGAAATCCATGCAAGTCTTTGTACATGAGGCCCCTGGGGGGTATTTCAGAACGCAGGTTAAGCATCTATCTCAGGGTATGACAATGGCAAAACATACAAAAAAAAGTACAAACAAGACTGCTGGTGATGATGGTAATTTTGCGATTTTTCTTTTTCTGGTAACACTTGACGTCACCTAGAATGACGTCACAAAAGGTTAATGAAAGGGATATTTTAAGCATACTTTCAAATACGCTAACGAATGAGTTTAACAAATGCCTAGATAGCACAGACACGTCCCCGAGACGCAACATTAACATCAAAATATCACCCAAGCATCGCGTTCTATTATTGAACGTCATGTGTGTCAGAGTTGCGATTTAAAGAGTGTCCGATTCAATGCTCCTACATTGCTAGTGTCAAAATATCACTAGCGATCACGTTCCGATGCTTTGACGACCAATACCATCATTTAGTTATTTAACCTGGATGAATGTATGGATTGCCTATACCATCTGCACTAAAGGTACTGTGACTACTTGGCCTGGGAACTAGAACCACAACTATAGAACTACGTTTGGACCACAAATACGGACTTGTGCTAGCAGGCCGCCCAATGGAGGATGGGTTCTCTTTTGAGTCTTGGTCCTCCCGAGGTTTCTTCCTAATCCCCACCATCATAGGGAGATTTTCCTTGCCACTGTCGCCTTTGGCTTGCTCATTAGGGATCTGGACCCATACGATTGTAAAGCTGCTTTGACACATGTGTTCAAGCACTATATAAATAAATTTGACTACAGCAAAAGTTCAATATTGATCCACCCAAGACTTCTAGTCCAAATAAGCTTTGCTTGTGTAAACAGCACAGATAACGTCCCACTACGGCCTTGGTCAAACCAAGTATAAGGTGTACATGCATTCTAGGCCAATTTTAGGGATTACTGAAGGTAGGCTCAAATGGCAAGAGCAAGACTGCTTCATGAACCATTACAAATGACATTTTCAGGAGATGCAGCTACCCGAACTTCATTTCAGAAAGATCTCCAAGACAAGAAAGTTGTGCCTATTATGAGAACACCTTTCTCCAGCAGCATCTACCAACCTTCCTTTGTTACTCATGTCTGGGTTTGGCATCAAAGCTGGCATGCAGGTGTACAGCAATTTCACCTGACCTTTGGCAGTTGGTCATTTGCTCAAAATGCCATGTAGAAACCTAGGTCAAATTCAGGTTTGATCACCTTAAGCTACATTTGGCAATTAATACATTGATTTACATGACAGCTGAAGACCTAGACTAGGCTCAGCCCAATTGCATAGCAACACAGGACAGGTTGTGGAGTCAAAGCACAAGGTTTATTTCATTCAAGACATGGGGCCATCAAGCACTCTCCTTAACCATGATTGGACCAAGGATTACTTCTCCTTCCAGCAGAGTACCTGCAAAAAAAAAAGGAGGGGGGAAGGGATTTAGGCTCTGCTTGCAAGTTCACATCACCTTTAGTCCAAGCTCCAGACCTTCTCCAAGAAGGATCAGGTACCGGCACAGCATGGCAGGCACGTACCTCCGTCCTCAGACAAGTCTCGACCCTTCCGGAAGCTACAGGTGGTCTCGCAACAGCCACACACCTGGTCAGGCCCATATGCTGCAGTCCACCTGTAAAGCCAGAATACCCAAGTTTACCAGCTAGGCCTCACCAGTAACCTGCTGGTTTCAGGACCACAGCCACATACCTGTTGCTAGAGAACGAACAAGCTTTGTGCTCAGCATCAGCAGAGTAAGAAGCTGGAGTTGCCTTCATAAAGCATGTGAAGTAGAGCTGGAGAGACAGGGGTTAGTTCAGACAGCCAGTCATTCTACTCACCCCCCTACCAAACATGCTTACATACCAAACCACTGTTGTCCTGCTGAAACTTGAATGCCTCCAACTGAAACCTCAGCTTGTCTGCTTCAGTTTGGGGCAGGAAGTGAGAATGGGAACCTGTGAGCTTGGCATCAATCAGGCACCTGCAATCATTTGTGCAGTCAGACCACAACTAGCTGATCTCTACAGCCATCACAAAGCCCACAAGGAAGCCACTCACCCATGGTTATCTATGAAGGCATGTGGGGTCCTGCACAATGTTGCGCACAGGTATGCCGTGCCCTTGTTAGAGGTGGTTGAGCAACCAGCGGACCCAGAGCCACAACAAATTAAAGCACAGCCTAACCCAGGTTCCATACAAGCAATGCAACAAATCATAGCTACAATATTAAAATGTAAGAGACAGCATTCAAATTTGAACCAATTCTTTTATTGAGTGGCTGATGCTAGTGAGCGCATTTTTTAGGTGCATTATATAATTCTGCCAGTGTGCATTGTTCTGACCCCACAACATTTAAAGCTTCACACATGCTGTCCCTCTCAGACCTTTTGCACTTTGCCGTAATGCCACAACGTGCCAAACAAACATTTTTTCCGCACCTCTACTTCATTGAGGAGCGTCTCCACTTCACATTCGGTGAAGTTCCTCTTCTTTCCCCGTTTAGACATGGATTGTAATTGATCAGACAGGAAACTCTTCCAGTGCAGGGCAAATTTTAATGAATTTGCATATTTATAAGGAGGCGTGTCACAGGAGGAGTCAGCCACTCTCTTGATTGGGATGTACAAAAGAAATGTCTGTGGATTCCCGCACGGTTTGATACATCCGGCTTTTTTTTTGCGTACGCAATTTTCTGGATTTGTACGTACGCCAATTTTTAGTAAGAAATCCATGCAAGTCTTTGTACATGAGGCCCCTGGGGGGTATTTCAGAACGCAGGTTAAGCATCTATCTCAGGGTATGACAATGGCAAAACATACAAAAAAAAGTACAAACAAGACTGCTGGTGATGATGGTAATTTTGCAAGTTGGTTTTTCTTTTTCTGGTAACACTTGACGTCACCTAGAATGACGTCACAAAAGGTTAATGAAAGGGATATTTTAAGCATACTTTCAAATACGCTAACGAATGAGTTTAACAAATGCCTAGATAGCACAGACACGTCCCCGAGACGCAACATTAACATCAAAATATCACCCAAGCATCGCGTTCTATTATTGAACGTCATGTGTGTCAGAGTTGCGATTTAAAGAGTGTCCGATTCAATGCTCCTACATTGCTAGTGTCAAAATATCACTAGCGATCACGTTCCGATGCTTTGACGACCAATACCATCATTTAGTTATTTAACCTGGATGAATGTATGGATTGCCTATACCATCTGCACTAAAGGTACTGTGACTACTTGGCCTGGGAACTAGAACCACAACTATAGAACTACGTTTGGACCACAAATACGGACTTGTGCTAGCAGGCCGCCCAATGGAGGATGGGTTCTCTTTTGAGTCTTGGTCCTCCCGAGGTTTCTTCCTAATCCCCACCATCATAGGGAGATTTTCCTTGCCACTGTCGCCTTTGGCTTGCTCATTAGGGATCTGGACCCATACGATTGTAAAGCTGCTTTGACACATGTGTTCAAGCACTATATAAATAAATTTGACTACAGCAAAAGTTCAATATTGATCCACCCAAGACTTCTAGTCCAAATAAGCTTTGCTTGTGTAAACAGCACAGATAACGTCCCACTACGGCCTTGGTCAAACCAAGTATAAGGTGTACATGCATTCTAGGCCAATTTTAGGGATTACTGAAGGTAGGCTCAAATGGCAAGAGCAAGACTGCTTCATGAACCATTACAAATGACATTTTCAGGAGATGCAGCTACCCGAACTTCATTTCAGAAAGATCTCCAAGACAAGAAAGTTGTGCCTATTATGAGAACACCTTTCTCCAGCAGCATCTACCAACCTTCCTTTGTTACTCATGTCTGGGTTTGGCATCAAAGCTGGCATGCAGGTGTACAGCAATTTCACCTGACCTTTGGCAGTTGGTCATTTGCTCAAAATGCCATGTAGAAACCTAGGTCAAATTCAGGTTTGATCACCTTAAGCTACATTTGGCAATTAATACATTGATTTACATGACAGCTGAAGACCTAGACTAGGCTCAGCCCAATTGCATAGCAACACAGGACAGGTTGTGGAGTCAAAGCACAAGGTTTATTTCATTCAAGACATGGGGCCATCAAGCACTCTCCTTAACCATGATTGGACCAAGGATTACTTCTCCTTCCAGCAGAGTACCTGCAAAAAAAAAAAAGGAGGGGGGAAGGGATTTAGGCTCTGCTTGCAAGTTCACATCACCTTTAGTCCAAGCTCCAGACCTTCTCCAAGAAGGATCAGGTACCGGCACAGCATGGCAGGCACGTACCTCCGTCCTCAGACAAGTCTCGACCCTTCCGGAAGCTACAGGTGGTCTCGCAACAGCCACACACCTGGTCAGGCCCATATGCTGCAGTCCACCTGTAAAGCCAGAATACCCAAGTTTACCAGCTAGGCCTCACCAGTAACCTGCTGGTTTCAGGACCACAGCCACATACCTGTTGCTAGAGAACGAACAAGCTTTGTGCTCAGCATCAGCAGAGTAAGAAGCTGGAGTTGCCTTCATAAAGCATGTGAAGTAGAGCTGGAGAGACAGGGGTTAGTTCAGACAGCCAGTCATTCTACTCACCCCCCTACCAAACATGCTTACATACCAAACCACTGTTGTCCTGCTGAAACTTGAATGCCTCCAACTGAAACCTCAGCTTGTCTGCTTCAGTTTGGGGCAGGAAGTGAGAATGGGAACCTGTGAGCTTGGCATCAATCAGGCACCTGCAATCATTTGTGCAGTCAGACCACAACTAGCTGATCTCTACAGCCATCACAAAGCCCACAAGGAAGCCACTCACCCATGGTTATCTATGAAGGCATAACTGGGGACTGCAGTCACATCAGGAAACACCGTGGCCACACAGGTGTCCAGATACACACGAAGGGGCACATGGTAGAACTGAATTACAGATGCCTCAACACTGATCACATCATGCAGGAAGTACTGGTTGGAGAGCCTTTCAGATGTCCAGTCATCTGGGAGAAAAAACCTCATTAGGTCCAGTTCTGGCACAGATCAGTAGGTCTGGTGTAGCCATGGGACAAACCTGTCATGAGCCTCAGGGAGAAGACAAGCTGTTCCTCAGCAACTTGGGTAGAAGCATATGGGATCCAGGCAGGCATCAGAGCATTGCTGCTTACATTGTGGAGCCTACAAAGCATTTGATGGTCATCAGATTGAACAGAGCCTTCCAAATAATACTGAACAGCACATCTAGTAGGGTCCAATACCTTGGATAGTGACACTCGATGCGAACCTCAGCACCAACAGTTCTCACAATAGGAGTGTGAGCAAAATTGTGGGGAACATAGCGGACGTAGAAGACGTAGACCAGCTCATCTGGAGTCATCTGTTAAGAAAGAAGTGGTGTTATTGCATGCAGGTTTAACACAGCACTGAAGCGTTCACTTCATAGACACTCACACTGGTAGTACTGTTGCAGGCCTGCAGTGCTGACTGGAAGATGAGAACTTGAGCAGCACGGTCCTCCCCACTGACGGCACAGTTTCCCAGGGTGATCTCAGATGGATTTATCAGCTCACCGGTTCCAAACAGGTCCTTCTTGACCTCCACATGTACGCCAGTCTCACCACACTCTGCTGCTACACTTGCAGTAGGAACAGGGGGGCTCATCTGAAACTGCATTAGTGGCTGCCTTGCTGGTAGTTGAGGGTCATTGGGGAAATGCCATGCCACCTGCTTCACAGGTCCCTGAAATACTTGCTGGGACTGAACATTGGAAGGCTGCTGCACAGGTATCTGCACAGGATTCCAGGACTGCTGGCTAAATGAGCCTTGTGCAGGCCCTGTGGGGTTAGAAACATGGCTCCCCTGAGAAGCCCCTCCAGCAACCACTTGCCTTATTGCTTGAGGCTGCTGATGAGGTTGTAGTCCAGCTGGAAGTTGAGATTTGAACACTCCTTGTAGTTGTGCATCAGACAACACAAACACACCCAGCAACAGCACCACACCAAGCCCCACTTTGCTCAAACCCATTGTTGTTGTTCTTGTTCTCCCTAAAAACAATTAATTAAAAAAGCTCACACATAGCAGTCTTGTTTGACCATTCCATTTTATACCATAAAGGAGGCTTGCAGCCCCACCCCCTGCTAATGAGCTTAACGTCTCTCTGAACCTGATGATGACTTTACTACTCTTTCACAGCTGACACAAATCAATACTCCTCACTCTTAAAACAGGCTCTTAAACTGTTGTTTGCATGGGTGTATGGTTCTATAGAATTGCCCTAAATAACTATTTTCAGTACTAGTTGGCACCTTTAAAGAGTGCTCTTGTACAGAATATATAGTAGTGGGCAAACGTTTTGAGAATGGCACAAGGTTCTGAGCAATTTTGCTGCCTCAGGTTTTTTTAACCTTATTTCAGATGTTTATATGATATAATGATATAATTGATGGTACAATTATAAGCAATCCATATATTTATCTTTTTATTGACAAATGCATCCAGTTTAAATAATGAAATAATCTTATTATTAGTCATCAAAGCATCAAAACGTGATCGCCAGTGATGTTTTTTTGAGACTTTAGCAATGTGGGAGAATTGAATCGGTACGAATGAATGATTTACCTAACATAGATGGCAAGGAATAAATGCTCCAAGACAAAGAGGCACCTGGCCTGATTATTCGTCCATGTATAGTGTTGGTGCTATGGGTTTCTTGAGGACTGGATGGGAGACACCTGCATCTACATCACCATTGAAGCCCTAGTGTATTTGAAATGTATCTCAATGATAATTCTATTTTATGTAAGAATTTAAATTTGTGCATGTGTGTGTTTATGGCAGGGGCATATATATGGGGAGGGGGGAGTTGTGTGGTTTATATTAGTGTGTGTGTGTGTGTGTGTGTCACACCTTGCTTCCAGGTGAGGGTAGATACGATCAAACGAGAGTATGGGATATATTAAAGAGCGATGGCAAGCCACCATAGCCCATTCGATACAAGGGTGTTTTTCATGAACACCCTAAATAACACTGCCATTAACTGGAAATGGCAAAACATACAAAAAAGTACAAACAAACCAAAAAAAATCTACTTACATCAACACCTCCACTCATTGGTTCAACTATAAACCAACCATCTAACAGACCTGGGGCCTCATGTATGAACGGTGCGTATGTACAAAAACATTGCGTACGCTATGATTCACGCAAACGGTCAGATGTACTAAATGTGAGTTGAACGTGAGAAAGTGCGTACCCTGACGACACTTTCACTTCAGGCGTACGCATGTTTCTAATGTGTTTTTGTCAATTAGTGACACTTAAAGGTGATGCATTGAAATTACAACTATTAAGATATCATTTACACACAAATTGTAGTAAGCCCTTATTGTGTGAAATAAAGTAAATTAATCTGAAAATTAAATACTAAATTAATCAGACATTTTCATTGCCTTACTGAAATAATTCAACGCGTTTCCACTTAGCCTAGATTATATAAACATGCATGAAATGTTGTGCTGGAGTTCTTAGGAGATGGCAGCGTTGGCATTACTGGAAGATATTGCTAATGGCCGAATTCGCCGAGAGCGCGTTTTCCGTGACCATTATGATATTTTGGCCCATGATGATGACTGGCTTATAAGCCGTTTCAGATTTCCAAGAGCTGTCCTCTTGTGCTGAGTTGGGTCCAGTTTTGGACAGAGAAACGCGAGGAGTCGCGCATTGCCAGTTCCTTTACAGGTGCTGACAACGCTCGGCTTCCTGGCGACAGGCTCGTTTCAAAGAGAACTGGCAGACCGGTCGGGGATAGAGCCTTACCATGCCAACTGTTTTGGATGAGATCATCTGCCTATCAGCTAATTACATATGGTTTCCATATGAAGCCGTTTACCAGGCAACCATTAAAGCGCAATTTGCAGCGATAGCTGGTTTCCCTAATGTAATCGGAGCGATTGACTGCACATTTCTATAAAGGCACCATCTGAGGAGGAATTTGCTCATGTGAATAAAAAGCACTTTAATTCCATAAACGTGCAAATAATCTGATGCAAAAATGTGCCTTACTAATGTAGTGGCACGCTGGCCTAGGTCAACCCAATGATTTGTACATCCTTACAAACAGCATGGTTGGGATAAGATTACAAGCTAGCAGAGTGCGTGATGGGTGGCTTCTTGGTAAGCAACAAATTTAAAGCATTTAAATAAAAGCATGTGACATTTCCAGCTTAGAATCATTCATTTAAAACATGGGTAATTGTTAAATTACTTGGGAAACCGCGGCTACGCGCTCAATGCGTGGCTAATGACCCTTTGTAATCCACAGACTGACCGGGAGCAGAGATACAATTCTCTCCATTCTCGCACCCGGTCAGTCATGGAGAAGGCAATTGGGCAGCTGAAAAGCTGGTGGCGCTGGCTGGACAGGACCGTGGGAATGCTACTGTATCGGCCAGAGAATGTGTGTCGTATGGTGAGGGCATGTGGGGTCCTGCACAATGTTGCGCACAGGTATGCCGTGCCCTTGTTAGAGGTGGTTGAGCAACCAGCGGACCCAGAGCCACAACAAATTAAAGCACAGCCTAACCCAGGTTCCATACAAGCAATGCAACAAATCATAGCTACAATATTAAAATGTAAGAGACAGCATTCAAATTTGAACCAATTCTTTTATTGAGTGGCTGATGCTAGTGAGCGCATTTTTTAGGTGCATTATATAATTCTGCCAGTGTGCATTGTTCTGACCCCACAACATTTAAAGCTTCACACATGCTGTCCCTCTCAGACCTTTTGCACTTTGCCGTAATGCCACAACGTGCCAAACAAACATTTTTTCCGCACCTCTACTTCATTGAGGAGCGTCTCCACTTCACATTCGGTGAAGTTCCTCTTCTTTCCCCGTTTAGACATGGATTGTAATTGATCAGACAGGAAACTCTTCCAGTGCAGGGCAAATTTTAATGAATTTGCATATTTATAAGGAGGCGTGTCACAGGAGGAGTCAGCCACTCTCTTGATTGGGATGTACAAAAGAAATGTCTGTGGATTCCCGCACGGTTTGATACATCCGGCTTTTTTTTTTGCGTACGCAATTTTCTGGATTTGTACGTACGCCAATTTTTAGTAAGAAATCCATGCAAGTCTTTGTACATGAGGCCCCTGGGGGGTATTTCAGAACGCAGGTTAAGCATCTATCTCAGGGTATGACAATGGCAAAACATACAAAAAAAAGTACAAACAAGACTGCTGGTGATGATGGTAATTTTGCGATTTTTCTTTTTCTGGTAACACTTGACGTCACCTAGAATGACGTCACAAAAGGTTAATGAAAGGGATATTTTAAGCATACTTTCAAATACGCTAACGAATGAGTTTAACAAATGCCTAGATAGCACAGACACGTCCCCGAGACGCAACATTAACATCAAAATATCACCCAAGCATCGCGTTCTATTATTGAACGTCATGTGTGTCAGAGTTGCGATTTAAAGAGTGTCCGATTCAATGCTCCTACATTGCTAGTGTCAAAATATCACTAGCGATCACGTTCCGATGCTTTGACGACCAATACCATCATTTAGTTATTTAACCTGGATGAATGTATGGATTGCCTATACCATCTGCACTAAAGGTACTGTGACTACTTGGCCTGGGAACTAGAACCACAACTATAGAACTACGTTTGGACCACAAATACGGACTTGTGCTAGCAGGCCGCCCAATGGAGGATGGGTTCTCTTTTGAGTCTTGGTCCTCCCGAGGTTTCTTCCTAATCCCCACCATCATAGGGAGATTTTCCTTGCCACTGTCGCCTTTGGCTTGCTCATTAGGGATCTGGACCCATACGATTGTAAAGCTGCTTTGACACATGTGTTCAAGCACTATATAAATAAATTTGACTACAGCAAAAGTTCAATATTGATCCACCCAAGACTTCTAGTCCAAATAAGCTTTGCTTGTGTAAACAGCACAGATAACGTCCCACTACGGCCTTGGTCAAACCAAGTATAAGGTGTACATGCATTCTAGGCCAATTTTAGGGATTACTGAAGGTAGGCTCAAATGGCAAGAGCAAGACTGCTTCATGAACCATTACAAATGACATTTTCAGGAGATGCAGCTACCCGAACTTCATTTCAGAAAGATCTCCAAGACAAGAAAGTTGTGCCTATTATGAGAACACCTTTCTCCAGCAGCATCTACCAACCTTCCTTTGTTACTCATGTCTGGGTTTGGCATCAAAGCTGGCATGCAGGTGTACAGCAATTTCACCTGACCTTTGGCAGTTGGTCATTTGCTCAAAATGCCATGTAGAAACCTAGGTCAAATTCAGGTTTGATCACCTTAAGCTACATTTGGCAATTAATACATTGATTTACATGACAGCTGAAGACCTAGACTAGGCTCAGCCCAATTGCATAGCAACACAGGACAGGTTGTGGAGTCAAAGCACAAGGTTTATTTCATTCAAGACATGGGGCCATCAAGCACTCTCCTTAACCATGATTGGACCAAGGATTACTTCTCCTTCCAGCAGAGTACCTGCAAAAAAAAAGGAGGGGGGAAGGGATTTAGGCTCTGCTTGCAAGTTCACATCACCTTTAGTCCAAGCTCCAGACCTTCTCCAAGAAGGATCAGGTACCGGCACAGCATGGCAGGCACGTACCTCCGTCCTCAGACAAGTCTCGACCCTTCCGGAAGCTACAGGTGGTCTCGCAACAGCCACACACCTGGTCAGGCCCATATGCTGCAGTCCACCTGTAAAGCCAGAATACCCAAGTTTACCAGCTAGGCCTCACCAGTAACCTGCTGGTTTCAGGACCACAGCCACATACCTGTTGCTAGAGAACGAACAAGCTTTGTGCTCAGCATCAGCAGAGTAAGAAGCTGGAGTTGCCTTCATAAAGCATGTGAAGTAGAGCTGGAGAGACAGGGGTTAGTTCAGACAGCCAGTCATTCTACTCACCCCCCTACCAAACATGCTTACATACCAAACCACTGTTGTCCTGCTGAAACTTGAATGCCTCCAACTGAAACCTCAGCTTGTCTGCTTCAGTTTGGGGCAGGAAGTGAGAATGGGAACCTGTGAGCTTGGCATCAATCAGGCACCTGCAATCATTTGTGCAGTCAGACCACAACTAGCTGATCTCTACAGCCATCACAAAGCCCACAAGGAAGCCACTCACCCATGGTTATCTATGAAGGCATAACTGGGGACTGCAGTCACATCAGGAAACACCGTGGCCACACAGGTGTCCAGATACACACGAAGGGGCACATGGTAGAACTGAATTACAGATGCCTCAACACTGATCACATCATGCAGGAAGTACTGGTTGGAGAGCCTTTCAGATGTCCAGTCATCTGGGAGAAGAAACCTCATTAGGTCCAGTTCTGGCACAGATCAGTAGGTCTGGTGTAGCCATGGGACAAACCTGTCATGAGCCTCAGGGAGAAGACAAGCTGTTCCTCAGCAACTTGGGTAGAAGCATATGGGATCCAGGCAGGCATCAGAGCATTGCTGCTTACATTGTGGAGCCTACAAAGCATTTGATGGTCATCAGATTGAACAGAGCCTTCCAAATAATACTGAACAGCACATCTGGTAGGGTCCAATACCTTGGATAGTGACACTCGATGCGAACCTCAGCACCAACGGTTCTCACAATAGGAGTGTGAGCAAAATTGTGGGGAACATAGCGGACGTAGAAGACATAGACCAGCTCATCTGGAGTCATCTGTTAAGAAAGAAGTGGTGTTATTGCATGCAGGTTTAACACAGCACTGAAGCGTTCACTTCATAGACACTCACACTGGTAGTACTGTTGCAGGCCTGCAGTGCTGACTGGAAGATGAGAACTTGAGCAGCACGGTCCTCCCCACTGACGGCACAGTTTCCCAGGGTGATCTCAGATGGATTTATCAGCTCACCGGTTCCAAACAGGTCCTTCTTGACCTCCACATGTACGCCAGTCTCACCACACTCTGCTGCTACACTTGCAGTAGGAACAGGGGGGCTCATCTGAAACTGCATTAGTGGCTGCCTTGCTGGTAGTTGAGGGTCATTGGGGAAATGCCATGCCACCTGCTTCACAGGTCCCTGAAATACTTGCTGGGACTGAACATTGGAAGGCTGCTGCACAGGTATCTGCACAGGATTCCAGGACTGCTGGCTAAATGAGCCTTGTGCAGGCCCTGTGGGGTTAGAAACATGGCTCCCCTGAGAAGCCCCTCCAGCAACCACTTGCCTTATTGTTTGAGGCTGCTGATGAGGTTGTAGTCCAGCTGGAAGTTGAGATTTGAACACTCCTTGTAGTTGTGCATCAGACAACACAAACACACCCAGCAACAGCACCACACCAAGCCCCACTTTGCTCAAACCCATTGTTGTTGTTCTTGTTCTCCCTAAAAACAATTAATTAAAAAAGCTCACACATAGCAGTCTTGTTTGACCATTCCATTTTATACCATTAAGGAGGCTTGCAGCCCCACCCCCTGCTAATGAGCTTAACGTCTCTCTGAACCTGATGATGACTTTACTACTCTTTCACAGCTGACACAAATCAATACTCCTCACTCTTAAAACAGGCTCTTAAACTGTTGTTTGCATGGGTGTATGGTTCTATAGAATTGCCCTAAAGAACTATTTTCAGTACTAGTTGGCACCTTTAAAGAGTGCTCTTGTACAGAATATATAGTAGTGGGCAAACGTTTTGAGAATGGCACAAGGTTCTGAGCAATTTTGCTGCCTCAGGTTTTTTTTAACCTTATTTCAGATGTTTATATGATATAATGATATAATTGATGGTACAATTATAAGCAATCCATATATTTATCTTTTTATTGACAAATGCATCCAGTTTAAATAATGAAATAATCTTATTATTAGTCATCAAAGCATCAAAACGTGATCGCCAGTGATGTTTTTTTGAGACTTTAGCAATGTGGGAGAATTGAATCGGTACGAATGAATGATTTACCTAACATAGATGGCAAGGAATAAATGCTCCAAGACAAAGAGGCACCTGGCCTGATTATTCGTCCATGTATAGTGTTGGTGCTATGGGTTTCTTGAGGACTGGATGGGAGACACCTGCATCTACATCACCATTGAAGCCCTAGTGTATTTGAAATGTATCTCAATGATAATTCTATTTTATGTAAGAATTTAAATTTGTGCATGTGTGTGTTTATGGCAGGGGCATATATATGGGGAGGGGGGAGTTGTGTGGTTTATATTAGTGTGTGTGTGTGTGTGTGTCACACCTTGCTTCCAGGTGAGGGTAGATACGATCAAACGAGAGTATGGGATATATTAAAGAGCGATGGCAAGCCACCATAGCCCATTCGATACAAGGGTGTTTTTCATGAACACCCTAAATAACACTGCCATTAACTGGAAATGGCAAAACATACAAAAAAGTACAAACAAACCAAAAAAAATCTACTTACATCAACACCTCCACTCATTGGTTCAACTATAAACCAACCATCTAACAGACCTGGGGCCTCATGTATGAACGGTGCGTATGTACAAAAACATTGCGTACGCTATGATTCACGCAAACGGTCAGATGTACTAAATGTGAGTTGAACGTGAGAAAGTGCGTACCCTGACGACACCTTCACTTCAGGCGTACGCATGTTTCTAATGTGTTTTTGTCAATTAGTGACACTTAAAGGTGATGCATTGAAATTACAACTATTAAGATATCATTTACACACAAATTGTAGTAAGCCCTTATTGTGTGAAATAAAGTAAATTAATCTTTTTTTTTTTTTTTTTTTTTTTTGTACATATAACATGACAATAACAATACTCTGGGGTGAAGAACATATGACCAAAGGGTAAAATAATACAAAGGAGAAAAAAAGGGAGGAAAGGGGGGAGGGATTTTTTAAATATTACAGTTTTTTGTGTTTGTCCATGAGTGTGTGATTGTATGTGCCCATGTGTGTATAGGTGTGGTGAGGTGAGATATATGCAGATATATAAGTTAAATATTTGCTGTTTAGTGTTCGTTTGTGTTAGTGTGTGCATTCAGGTGCACATATACATATAAGATCTTTAGTATGTTTTATGTTTACATGTATTGTATTTGTATGTAAGGGGGGGTGTGAGGCTCACAGGCTAAGGTAACAATGTCATTTCAGAAGAGAAGTTAGTGTTGAAACCCATATGGACAGAGAATCTGTATCTGTGTGTGTATTAGAAGCGGGTGTATTATCAAGAGTAATATAGTCCAGAAGAAGATTTTTCCAGAGTGAGATGTCGGTTTTATGTCTTGTTTTCCAGTTCATGAGGATTGTTTTCTTGGCGATGGTTAAAGCTATAAGAAGCATTTTCGTATTAGTGCTATTAAGATTAGTGTTGGCTACGTCATTCAGTAAGCAGAGGGAAGGGGATAGTGGGATGTGGGAATCAAAGATGACTGATAGGGATTTTATAATTTTTTCCCAGAACTGTTGAATGGGTGTACAATGCCAGAAAGCGTGGATGTATGTGTCATGGGTATTTTGAGAGCAATTAGTACAGATGTTAGTAGTGAATCCCATTTTTGATAATCTCTCATTAGTATAGTATATTCTGTGAAGGAATTTGAATTGTAATAATTGTAAGTTTGAGTTATTAGACATACTGTAAATATTTTTGCATATCTGGGTCCAGAAGTCGGCATCGGGGGTGATCAATAGGTCCACTTCCCATTTGGATGTGGGGATGTAGAGAGAGTTATCGGCTTTGGAAATTGTTTTGTATATTTTAGATAGTAATTTTTTGGGAGTTAGGTTCATTAATGCAGATATTAAAGGTGGATGGTTTATGTTTATAGTTAATTTATTGTACCCTGCTTGTATGGCTGATTTAACTTGTAAATATTGAAGGAATTGATTACTCTTGATGCCATACCCCTGGATTAAACTGCTAAATGGGACTATGGTGTTATTGTGGAGAATATGTTGTAGGTGCGTTATACCCTTGCTTGACCATGTATGGAAGTGTAGTGTCTTTTGGTTGCTTAAAATGTCAGGGTTGTTCCAAATAGGGGTTAATTTAGATGGGGATAAGGGGGACTTAGTAATTTTATGGAATTTCCACCAGGCTGACAGAGCAGATGATATTGTTAAAGACTTGAAACAGGGCAGTGATTTAGCTGATTGGCTGAGGAATGGAAGATCTGAGAGTGGAATATTGCGACTGTGGGCTTGTTCAGAGTCTAGGAGAATATTGTCTGATTGGTACGGGTGAATCCATTTAAATATAAATTGCAATTGATTGGAAAGAAAGTATTGATAAAAATTTGGGGCGTTAAGTCCACCTTGTGTTTTTGGTTGTTGAAGTGTGTTTAGTTTGATTCTTGGTGGTTTATTTTTCCAATAAAATTTGATGATTATTGAGTCGAGTGAATTAAACCAGGAAGTTGTTGGGTGAGTGGGTATCATGGAAAAAAGGTAATTGACCTTAGGGAGGATAGACATTTTAACTGTAGCTATTCGACCAATAAGAGATAATGGAAGATTCATCCATCGATGGATATTGTCTGTTATGGTTTTGAGTAATGGGGTGTAATTGAGAGTAAATAACTCAGACAGTTTGGAGGAAATGTTAACACCCAGATAAGTGATATGAGATGTGCAGATGGGGATTGGGGGTGGGTTAGTTGTCATATCCCAGCTATTATTGCATATTGGTAGAATGGATGATTTTTGCCAATTGATTGAGTAGTCAGATATATTAGAAAAGATTTCTATGAGGTGAATAGTTTCACTTAGTGAGCTGTGGGGCTTCTGTAAAAATAGTAAAATATCATCTGCATACAGAGAGATTTTATGATGAGTATTGTTTGTTTGGATACCGATTATTGAATTATTTTGCCGTATGGCTGCTGCAAGTGGTTCTATAAAGATAGTAAATAGATATGGAGAGAGTGGGCATCCTTGTCTACATCCCCTGTGTAATGTGAATCTTTGTGATATTAATCCATTAGTAGTTACCGTGGCTGTTGGTGAAGTGTAAAGAATTTTAACCCAGTCAATGAATAACTCTCCAAATCCAAATTTCTGTAAAGTAGATATGAGGAAGGACCAATTTACTTTGTCAAATGCTTTTTCTGCGTCTAAGCTGACGATGATTGTTTCTAGTTTTTGTTGTATTGAGTAGTCAATTAGATTGAAAAGTCTGCGTGTATTATTTGATGAATGTCTGCCTTTTATGAATCCGGTTTGATCAGGGTGAATTATGGATGGGATAATTTTGTCAAGTCTGTGTGCGAGGGTTTTTGTAATAATTTTAAGATCGACATTTAGGAGAGATATAGGTCGGTAGCTAGATGGTAGAGTTGGGTCTTTATTTGGTTTCAGAATGAGTGAGATTGAAGCACTGTTCATGTGGTCCGGGATTATTGAGCATTGTTTTATTTCTAAGACTAATCTCTGAAATAAAGGGTTGAGTATGGTCCAAAAATGTTTATAGAACTCAGCAGGGAAGCCATCTGGCCCGGGTGACTTATTATTGGGCATGTTCATGAGGGATGTTAAAAGTTCTTTTTCTGATATTGGTATTTCAAGTGAATTCATTTGGGCTTGGTTAAGGTGTGGCAAGTGGATATTATCTAGAAAGGAGTGTATATGTTCTTGTTTGTTTTCTTTTGTTGATGAATATAAATTTGTATAAAAGGTTCTGAAGATATTGTTTATATGTTCTGGTGATTGGGTTGGCCTCCCTGTTGAGTCTTTTATAGAGGCTATTGTAAATCTTTCTTTATTTTGTTTGATTTTATTAGCTAGATATTTACCTGATTTGTTATTATGGTGGAACTGTTCTTGACGGAGTTGTTGGATTTTAAATTGTGTTTTTTTATTAATAATTTCATTTAATTCCATTTTGTATTTTCTTATTTCGTTTTCAAATTCATCTTGAGGGTTGTTTGCATGTAATGTTTCAAGTTGTTTTATTTTATGTTCTAGTTCTGTTTCATGTTTGGCCTCTTTTTTCTTTTTATAAGAGGAATACGAAATTGTTACACCTCTTAGTACAGCTTTTCCTGCTTGCCAGAGAATTGATGGGGATGAATTTGGAGAGTCATTCATTTCCAGATAGGATGCCCACTCTCTTTTAATAAGGGTATTAAACTGAGTATCATTGAGTAGGGAAGTGTTGAAACGCCATCTGTTCTTAGGGTTTGGTTTGTCAAGGAGTAGTGTAAAAGTGACTGGGGCATGATCGCTGATGATAATAGGATGTATTTGTGTGTTTGTAATGTTGGGTAGAAGTGAATTACTAAAAAGAAAATAATCAATGCGGCTGTAAGATTTGTGAACTGGTGAGTAAAATGTGAATTCTCTTGCTGATGGGTGTTGTAATCGCCAGCCATCACAAAGACCAAAATCACTCATGAATTGGTTTATGGTAACGGTTGACTGTGAGATGCGGTTGTTAGTGTTACTTCTGTCAATAGGTGGGTTGATAACGGAGTTGAAGTCTCCTCCTATAATAATAGGTAGGTCGAAAGTTGTGGTTAAGGTAGTAAAGATGGTATGGAAGAAATCTGGATTATCTATATTGGGTCCATATAAGTTGCATATTGTTAGAGGTTGATTGTTAATTGTTATGTTAATAATAATATAGCGACCTTCAGAGTCTGCAATGGTTGTATTATGAGTGAATGAGATATTTTTTTTAATTATTATGGAGACTCCTCTTTGTTTACTGTTGTATGTAGCTGAAAATGGTTGGTGAAAATGTTTAAAGTGTAGTGCGTTTTTGTCAGATGGGGATAGATGAGTTTCTTGCAATAAGCAAATGTCTGCTAGTTTGGAAATGTGATTTAATATTTTTGTTTTTTTTGCCTGTGAGCCGACTCCCCGGACGTTCCAGGATAGGAATTTTAATGTAGGCATCAAAGTGTTATTGTTAATGTAAGTTCTGTTAATTTCTGTGTGTGAGTAGGTGACAATAAAACAGGTGGTGAACAGATAAGGGGAAGCATAACATTAAATAAACAGAAAAGGATAAGTGTAGGGGGGTGAGACATTTTGAGGTGGGGGATCATAGGGTACATGTGCTGAGACTTCTTGGAGACAACTGCGTAGACATATTCAATATTTTTTTTTTGTTGTGTAATTAGGGTAATGCTCGGGTTTGTTTAGAGTTCACTGGCTTGTGTGTTTATGTTGGTGTGTATGAGTGTATGGCTGCTGTGATGTGATGATTGAGTGAGAGAGTTAGTAGAGCCAGTGGGTAGTGTCCTTGTTCCTGTATAGTTGTCCATTAATGTATAGTTTATCTACTATAATGACTGCTTTATGTCCTTGTTGAATCATTTCTTTGCGAATTGGAAATAATTTTTGACGTCGTTGCATGATTTCTTTTGGGAATTGGTCATTCAATCCGAAGTTGGTTCCTTTAAGCTCCTTTCCTTGTCGCTGTACTTGTATCTTTTGTTTAAAATGTTCGAACTTTGCGACTATCGGGCGGGGGCGCTTGTTCGTGGTGTTGTCTGATTTAGGTCCTATGCGGTGTACACGGGCAAAGGTGATATTTTGAACGGTGGTGGTCGGTATTTTGAGTTGAGTTTTAATGAATTGTTTGACTACTTGTTCTGCGTCTTCTGAGGGTTGTTCTGGAATGCCGTTAAAAATGAGATTGTCTCTCATGCTGCGCGTCTGCAGGTCCAGAATGGTTTCCTTCATGGCTTTGCTGTCCGTAGTTATAATAGCCAGTTCTGATGTGAGTGTAGTGACTGAGTTTTTGAGTGTATTGTTTTCTTTCGTCAAAGTTTCGATTTGGTGTTGACTGAATTCAAGACTTTGGCGAAGAGCAGAAAATTCCTTGTGTATAAGTTCAACAATAGAGATCCGGGTGTCCATGGCGGTGAGTTTAATATCAATTGAGCTAAGTATAACTGCGAGGTTTGCACAGCATGACGAGTCTGATTGTATGTCAGAGTTCATGTTGGTTGTGGTACCTGGGCTTGGAGAATCCGAGACTCGTGGACGCTTTTTATCGTGGCCGACGACCGGAGTCGAACCCGCGTTGTTATCTGTATTGTCCATTGTACACAGCTGGGTGTAATATCCGTCAATGAAGCTTTCTAACTGGTCCAGGGTGTTGCTTTGTAGTCCGGTTATTGTCAGGTAGATGAATAGGTTATATTGTGGTGGTAGTAGCCGTAGAGAAAAGTGCTAGTTTCGGATGTATCAGGAGTTGTTTTTTATCTAGCAGCAGATCGCCGCCATTTTGCTTCACGCAGAGTCTCACGAGAAAGTCAGCCCCTCACGAGAAAGTCAGCCATGTACACAGTAAATTAATCTGAAATTTACTTTAATTTACAAAGTAAATTAATCTGAAAATTAAATACTAAATTAATCAGACATTTTCATTGCCTTACTGAAATAATTCAACGCGTTTCCACTTAGCCTAGATTATATAAACATGCATGAAATGTTGTGCTGGAGTTCTTAGGAGATGGCAGCGTTGGCATTACTGGAAGATATTGCTAATGGCCGAATTCGCAGAGAGCGCGTTTTCCGTGACCATTATGATATTTTGGCCCATGATGATGACTGGCTTATAAGCCGTTTCAGATTTCCAAGAGCTGTCCTCTTGTGCTGAGTTGGGTCCAGTTTTGGACAGAGAAACGCGAGGAGTCGCGCATTGCCAGTTCCTTTACAGGTGCTGACAACGCTCGGCTTCCTGGC
Source organism: Brachyhypopomus gauderio (assembly GCF_052324685.1). Lineage (NCBI taxonomy): Eukaryota > Metazoa > Chordata > Actinopteri > Gymnotiformes > Hypopomidae > Brachyhypopomus > Brachyhypopomus gauderio. Next base: position 46,993,555 of record NC_135212.1, read on the forward strand.
GACAGGCTCGTTTCAAAGAGAACTGGCAGACCGGTCGGGGATAGAGCCTTACCATGCCAACTGTTTTGGATGAGATCATCTGCCTATCAGCTAATTACATATGGTTTCCATATGAAGCCGTTTACCAGGCAACCATTAAAGCGCAATTTGCAGCGATAGCTGGTTTCCCTAATGTAATCGGAGCGATTGACTGCACATTTCTATAAAGGCACCATCTGAGGAGGAATTTGCTCATGTGAATAAAAAGCACTTTAATTCCATAAACGTGCAAATAATCTGATGCAAAAATGTGCCTTACTAATGTAGTGGCACGCTGGCCTAGGTCAACCCAATGATTTGTACATCCTTACAAACAGCATGGTTGGGATAAGATTACAAGCTAGCAGAGTGCGTGATGGGTGGCTTCTTGGTAAGCAACAAATTTAAAGCATTTAAATAAAAGCATGTGACATTTCCAGCTTAGAATCATTCATTTAAAACATGGGTAATTGTTAAATTACTTGGGAAACCGCGGCTACGCGCTCAATGCGTGGCTAATGACCCTTTGTAATCCACAGACTGACCGGGAGCAGAGATACAATTCTCTCCATTCTCGCACCCGGTCAGTCATGGAGAAGGCAATTGGGCAGCTGAAAAGCTGGTGGCGCTGGCTGGACAGGACCGTGGGAATGCTACTGTATCGGCCAGAGAATGTGTGTCGTATGGTGAGGGCATGTGGGGTCCTGCACAATGTTGCGCACAGGTATGCCGTGCCCTTGTTAGAGGTGGTTGAGCAACCAGCGGACCCAGAGCCACAACAAATTAAAGCACAGCCTAACCCAGGTTCCATACAAGCAATGCAACAAATCATAGCTACAATATTAAAATGTAAGAGACAGCATTCAAATTTGAACCAATTCTTTTATTGAGTGGCTGATGCTAGTGAGCGCATTTTTTAGGTGCATTATATAATTCTGCCAGTGTGCATTGTTCTGACCCCACAACATTTAAAGCTTCACACATGCTGTCCCTCTCAGACCTTTTGCACTTTGCCGTAATGCCACAACGTGCCAAACAAACATTTTTTCCGCACCTCTACTTCATTGAGGAGCGTCTCCACTTCACATTCGGTGAAGTTCCTCTTCTTTCCCCGTTTAGACATGGATTGTAATTGATCAGACAGGAAACTCTTCCAGTGCAGGGCAAATTTTAATGAATTTGCATATTTATAAGGAGGCGTGTCACAGGAGGAGTCAGCCACTCTTGATTGGGATGTACAAAAGAAATGTCTGTGGATTCCCGCACGGTTTGATACATCCGGCTTTTTTTTTGCGTACGCAATTTTCTGGATTTGTACGTACGCCAATTTTTAGTAAGAAATCCATGCAAGTCTTTGTACATGAGGCCCCTGGGGGGTATTTCAGAACGCAGGTCAAGCATCTATCTCAGGGTATGACAATGGCAAAACATACAAAAAAAAGTACAAACAAGACTGCTGGTGATGATGGTAATTTTGCAAGTTGATTTTTCTTTTTCTGGTAACACGACGTCACCTAGAATGACGTCACAAAAGGTTAATGAAAGGGATATTTTAAGCATACTTTCAAATACGCTAACGAATGAGTTTAACAAATGCCTAGATAGCACAGACACGTCCCCGAGACGCAACTTTAACATCAAAATATCACCCAAGCATCGCGTTCTATTATTGAACGTCATGTGTGTCAGAGTTGCGATTTAAAGAGTGTCCGATTCAATGCTCCTACATTGCTAGTGTCAAAATATCACTAGCGATCACGTTCCGATGCTTTGACGACCAATACCATCATTTAGTTATTTAACCTGGATGAATGTATGGATTGCCTATACCATCTGCACTAAAGGTACTGTGACTACTTGGCCTGGGAACTAGAACCACAACTATAGAACTACGTTTGGACCACAAATACGGACTTGTGCTAGCAGGCCGCCCAATGGAGGATGGGTTCTCTTTTGAGTCTTGGTCCTCCCGAGGTTTCTTCCTAATCCCCACCATCATAGGGAGATTTTCCTTGCCACTGTCGCCTTTGGCTTGCTCATTAGGGATCTGGACCCATACGATTGTAAAGCTGCTTTGACACATGTGTTCAAGCACTATATAAATAAATTTGACTACAGCAAAAGTTCAATATTGATCCACCCAAGACTTCTAGTCCAAATAAGCTTTGCTTGTGTAAACAGCACAGATAACGTCCCACTACGGCCTTGGTCAAACCAAGTATAAGGTGTACATGCATTCTAGGCCAATTTTAGGGATTACTGAAGGTAGGCTCAAATGGCAAGAGCAAGACTGCTTCATGAACCATTACAAATGACATTTTCAGGAGATGCAGCTACCCGAACTTCATTTCAGAAAGATCTCCAAGACAAGAAAGTTGTGCCTATTATGAGAACACCTTTCTCCAGCAGCATCTACCAACCTTCCTTTGTTACTCATGTCTGGGTTTGGCATCAAAGCTGGCATGCAGGTGTACAGCAATTTCACCTGACCTTTGGCAGTTGGTCATTTGCTCAAAATGCCATGTAGAAACCTAGGTCAAATTCAGGTTTGATCACCTTAAGCTACATTTGGCAATTAATACATTGATTTACATGACAGCTGAAGACCTAGACTAGGCTCAGCCCAATTGCATAGCAACACAGGACAGGTTGTGGAGTCAAAGCACAAGGTTTATTTCATTCAAGACATGGGGCCATCAAGCACTCTCCTTAACCATGATTGGACCAAGGATTACTTCTCCTTCCAGCAGAGTACCTGCAAAAAAAAAGGAGGGGGGAAGGGATTTAGGCTCTGCTTGCAAGTTCACATCACCTTTAGTCCAAGCTCCAGACCTTCTCCAAGAAGGATCAGGTACCGGCACAGCATGGCAGGCACGTACCTCCGTCCTCAGACAAGTCTCGACCCTTCCGGAAGCTACAGGTGGTCTCGCAACAGCCACACACCTGGTCAGGCCCATATGCTGCAGTCCACCTGTAAAGCCAGAATACCCAAGTTTACCAGCTAGGCCTCACCAGTAACCTGCTGGTTTCAGGACCACAGCCACATACCTGTTGCTAGAGAACGAACAAGCTTTGTGCTCAGCATCAGCAGAGTAAGAAGCTGGAGTTGCCTTCATAAAGCATGTGAAGTAGAGCTGGAGAGACAGGGGTTAGTTCAGACAGCCAGTCATTCTACTCACCCCCCTACCAAACATGCTTACATACCAAACCACTGTTGTCCTGCTGAAACTTGAATGCCTCCAACTGAAACCTCAGCTTGTCTGCTTCAGTTTGGGGCAGGAAGTGAGAATGGGAACCTGTGAGCTTGGCATCAATCAGGCACCTGCAATCATTTGTGCAGTCAGACCACAACTAGCTGATCTCTACAGCCATCACAAAGCCCACAAGGAAGCCACTCACCCATGGTTATCTATGAAGGCATAACTGGGGACTGCAGTCACATCAGGAAACACCGTGGCCACACAGGTGTCCAGATACACACGAAGGGGCACATGGTAGAACTGAATTACAGATGCCTCAACACTGATCACATCATGCAGGAAGTACTGGTTGGAGAGCCTTTCAGATGTCCAGTCATCTGGGAGAAGAAACCTCATTAGGTCCAGTTCTGGCACAGATCAGTAGGTCTGGTGTAGCCATGGGACAAACCTGTCATGAGCCTCAGGGAGAAGACAAGCTGTTCCTCAGCAACTTGGGTAGAAGCATATGGGATCCAGGCAGGCATCAGAGCATTGCTGCTTACATTGTGGAGCCTACAAAGCATTTGATGGTCATCAGATTGAACAGAGCCTTCCAAATAATACTGAACAGCACATCTGGTAGGGTCCAATACCTTGGATAGTGACACTCGATGCGAACCTCAGCACCAACGGTTCTCACAATAGGAGTGTGAGCAAAATTGTGGGGAACATAGCGGACGTAGAAGACATAGACCAGCTCATCTGGAGTCATCTGTTAAGAAAGAAGTGGTGTTATTGCATGCAGGTTTAACACAGCACTGAAGCGTTCACTTCATAGACACTCACACTGGTAGTACTGTTGCAGGCCTGCAGTGCTGACTGGAAGATGAGAACTTGAGCAGCACGGTCCTCCCCACTGACGGCACAGTTTCCCAGGGTGATCTCAGATGGATTTATCAGCTCACCGGTTCCAAACAGGTCCTTCTTGACCTCCACATGTACGCCAGTCTCACCACACTCTGCTGCTACACTTGCAGTAGGAACAGGGGGGCTCATCTGAAACTGCATTAGTGGCTGCCTTGCTGGTAGTTGAGGGTCATTGGGGAAATGCCATGCCACCTGCTTCACAGGTCCCTGAAATACTTGCTGGGACTGAACATTGGAAGGCTGCTGCACAGGTATCTGCACAGGATTCCAGGACTGCTGGCTAAATGAGCCTTGTGCAGGCCCTGTGGGGTTAGAAACATGGCTCCCCTGAGAAGCCCCTCCAGCAACCACTTGCCTTATTGCTTGAGGCTGCTGATGAGGTTGTAGTCCAGCTGGAAGTTGAGATTTGAACACTCCTTGTAGTTGTGCATCAGACAACACAAACACACCCAGCAACAGCACCACACCAAGCCCCACTTTGCTCAAACCCATTGTTGTTGTTCTTGTTCTCCCTAAAAACAATTAATTAAAAAAGCTCACACATAGCAGTCTTGTTTGACCATTCCATTTTATACCATAAAGGAGGCTTGCAGCCCCACCCCCTGCTAATGAGCTTAACGTCTCTCTGAACCTGATGATGACTTTACTACTCTTTCACAGCTGACACAAATCAATACTCCTCACTCTTAAAACAGGCTCTTAAACTGTTGTTTGCATGGGTGTATGGTTCTATAGAATTGCCCTAAAGAACTATTTTCAGTACTAGTTGGCACCTTTAAAGAGTGCTCTTGTACAGAATATATAGTAGTGGGCAAACGTTTTGAGAATGGCACAAGGTTCTGAGCAATTTTGCTGCCTCAGGTTTTTTTTAACCTTATTTCAGATGTTTATATGATATAATGATATAATTGATGGTACAATTATAAGCAATCCATATATTTATCTTTTTATTGACAAATGCATCCAGTTTAAATAATGAAATAATCTTATTATTAGTCATCAAAGCATCAAAACGTGATCGCCAGTGATGTTTTTTTGAGACTTTAGCAATGTGGGAGAATTGAATCGGTACGAATGAATGATTTACCTAACATAGATGGCAAGGAATAAATGCTCCAAGACAAAGAGGCACCTGGCCTGATTATTCGTCCATGTATAGTGTTGGTGCTATGGGTTTCTTGAGGACTGGATGGGAGACACCTGCATCTACATCACCATTGAAGCCCTAGTGTATTTGAAATGTATCTCAATGATAATTCTATTTTATGTAAGAATTTAAATTTGTGCATGTGTGTGTTTATGGCAGGGGCATATATATGGGGAGGGGGGAGTTGTGTGGTTTATATTAGTGTGTGTGTGTGTGTGTGTGTCACACCTTGCTTCCAGGTGAGGGTAGATACGATCAAACGAGAGTATGGGATATATTAAAGAGCGATGGCAAGCCACCATAGCCCATTCGATACAAGGGTGTTTTTCATGAACACCCTAAATAACACTGCCATTAACTGGAAATGGCAAAACATACAAAAAAGTACAAACAAACCAAAAAAAATCTACTTACATCAACACCTCCACTCATTGGTTCAACTATAAACCAACCATCTAACAGACCTGGGGCCTCATGTATGAACGGTGCGTATGTACAAAAACATTGCGTACGCTATGATTCACGCAAACGGTCAGATGTACTAAATGTGAGTTGAACGTGAGAAAGTGCGTACCCTGACGACACTTTCACTTCAGGCGTACGCATGTTTCTAATGTGTTTTTGTCAATTAGTGACACTTAAAGGTGATGCATTGAAATTACAACTATTAAGATATCATTTACACACAAATTGTAGTAAGCCCTTATTGTGTGAAATAAAGTAAATTAATCTGAAAATTAAATACTAAATTAATCAGACATTTTCATTGCCTTACTGAAATAATTCAACGCGTTTCCACTTAGCCTAGATTATATAAACATGCATGAAATGTTGTGCTGGAGTTCTTAGGAGATGGCAGCGTTGGCATTACTGGAAGATATTGCTAATGGCCGAATTCGCAGAGAGCGCGTTTTCCGTGACCATTATGATATTTTGGCCCATGATGATGACTGGCTTATAAGCCGTTTCAGATTTCCAAGAGCTGTCCTCTTGTGCTGAGTTGGGTCCAGTTTTGGACAGAGAAACGCGAGGAGTCGCGCATTGCCAGTTCCTTTACAGGTGCTGACAACGCTCGGCTTCCTGGCGACAGGCTCGTTTCAAAGAGAACTGGCAGACCGGTCGGGGATAGAGCCTTACCATGCCAACTGTTTTGGATGAGATCATCTGCCTATCAGCTAATTACATATGGTTTCCATATGAAGCCGTTTACCAGGCAACCATTAAAGCGCAATTTGCAGCGATAGCTGGTTTCCCTAATGTAATCGGAGCGATTGACTGCACATTTCTATAAAGGCACCATCTGAGGAGGAATTTGCTCATGTGAATAAAAAGCACTTTAATTCCATAAACGTGCAAATAATCTGATGCAAAAATGTGCCTTACTAATGTAGTGGCACGCTGGCCTAGGTCAACCCAATGATTTGTACATCCTTACAAACAGCATGGTTGGGATAAGATTACAAGCTAGCAGAGTGCGTGATGGGTGGCTTCTTGGTAAGCAACAAATTTAAAGCATTTAAATAAAAGCATGTGACATTTCCAGCTTAGAATCATTCATTTAAAACATGGGTAATTGTTAAATTACTTGGGAAACCGCGGCTACGCGCTCAATGCGTGGCTAATGACCCTTTGTAATCCACAGACTGACCGGGAGCAGAGATACAATTCTCTCCATTCTCGCACCCGGTCAGTCATGGAGAAGGCAATTGGGCAGCTGAAAAGCTGGTGGCACTGGCTGGACAGGACCGTGGGAATGCTACTGTATCGGCCAGAGAATGTGTGTCGTATGGTGAGGGCATGTGGGGTCCTGCACAATGTTGCGCACAGGTATGCCGTGCCCTTGTTAGAGGTGGTTGAGCAACCAGCGGACCCAGAGCCACAACAAATTAAAGCACAGCCTAACCCAGGTTCCATACAAGCAATGCAACAAATCATAGCTACAATATTAAAATGTAAGAGACAGCATTCAAATTTGAACCAATTCTTTTATTGAGTGGCTGATGCTAGTGAGCGCATTTTTTAGGTGCATTATATAATTCTGCCAGTGTGCATTGTTCTGACCCCACAACATTTAAAGCTTCACACATGCTGTCCCTCTCAGACCTTTTGCACTTTGCCGTAATGCCACAACGTGCCAAACAAACATTTTTTCCGCACCTCTACTTCATTGAGGAGCGTCTCCACTTCACATTCGGTGAAGTTCCTCTTCTTTCCCCGTTTAGACATGGATTGTAATTGATCAGACAGGAAACTCTTCCAGTGCAGGGCAAATTTTAATGAATTTGCATATTTATAAGGAGGCGTGTCACAGGAGGAGTCAGCCACTCTCTTGATTGGGATGTACAAAAGAAATGTCTGAATTCCCGCACGGTTTGATACATCCGGCTTTTTTTTTGCGTACGCAATTTTCTGGATTTGTACGTACGCCAATTTTTAGTAAGAAATCCATGCAAGTCTTTGTACATGAGGCCCCTGGGGGGTATTTCAGAACGCAGGTTAAGCATCTATCTCAGGGTATGACAATGGCAAAACATACAAAAAAAAGTACAAACAAGACTGCTGGTGATGATGGTAATTTTGCAAGTTGGTTTTTCTTTTTCTGGTAACACTTGACGTCACCTAGAATGACGTCACAAAAGGTTAATGAAAGGGATATTTTAAGCATACTTTCAAATACGCTAACGAATGAGTTTAACAAATGCCTAGATAGCACAGACACGTCCCCGAGACGCAACATTAACATCAAAATATCACCCAAGCATCGCGTTCTATTATTGAACGTCATGTGTGTCAGAGTTGCGATTTAAAGAGTGTCCGATTCAATGCTCCTACATTGCTAGTGTCAAAATATCACTAGCGATCACGTTCCGATGCTTTGACGACCAATACCATCATTTAGTTATTTAACCTGGATGAATGTATGGATTGCCTATACCATCTGCACTAAAGGTACTGTGACTACTTGGCCTGGGAACTAGAACCACAACTATAGAACTACGTTTGGACCACAAATACGGACTTGTGCTAGCAGGCCGCCCAATGGAGGATGGGTTCTCTTTTGAGTCTTGGTCCTCCCGAGGTTTCTTCCTAATCCCCACCATCATAGGGAGATTTTCCTTGCCACTGTCGCCTTTGGCTTGCTCATTAGGGATCTGGACCCATACGATTGTAAAGCTGCTTTGACACATGTGTTCAAGCACTATATAAATAAATTTGACTACAGCAAAAGTTCAATATTGATCCACCCAAGACTTCTAGTCCAAATAAGCTTTGCTTGTGTAAACAGCACAGATAACGTCCCACTACGGCCTTGGTCAAACCAAGTATAAGGTGTACATGCATTCTAGGCCAATTTTAGGGATTACTGAAGGTAGGCTCAAATGGCAAGAGCAAGACTGCTTCATGAACCATTACAAATGACATTTTCAGGAGATGCAGCTACCCGAACTTCATTTCAGAAAGATCTCCAAGACAAGAAAGTTGTGCCTATTATGAGAACACCTTTCTCCAGCAGCATCTACCAACCTTCCTTTGTTACTCATGTCTGGGTTTGGCATCAAAGCTGGCATGCAGGTGTACAGCAATTTCACCTGACCTTTGGCAGTTGGTCATTTGCTCAAAATGCCATGTAGAAACCTAGGTCAAATTCAGGTTTGATCACCTTAAGCTACATTTGGCAATTAATACATTGATTTACATGACAGCTGAAGACCTAGACTAGGCTCAGCCCAATTGCATAGCAACACAGGACAGGTTGTGGAGTCAAAGCACAAGGTTTATTTCATTCAAGACATGGGGCCATCAAGCACTCTCCTTAACCATGATTGGACCAAGGATTACTTCTCCTTCCAGCAGAGTACCTGCAAAAAAAAGGAGGGGGGGAAGGGATTTAGGCTCTGCTTGCAAGTTCACATCACCTTTAGTCCAAGCTCCAGACCTTCTCCAAGAAGGATCAGGTACCGGCACAGCATGGCAGGCACGTACCTCCGTCCTCAGACAAGTCTCGACCCTTCCGGAAGCTACAGGTGGTCTCGCAACAGCCACACACCTGGTCAGGCCCATATGCTGCAGTCCACCTGTAAAGCCAGAATACCCAAGTTTACCAGCTAGGCCTCACCAGTAACCTGCTGGTTTCAGGACCACAGCCACATACCTGTTGCTAGAGAACGAACAAGCTTTGTGCTCAGCATCAGCAGAGTAAGAAGCTGGAGTTGCCCTCATAAAGCATGTGAAGTAGAGCTGGAGAGACAGGGGTTAGTTCAGACAGCCAGTCATTCTACTCACCCCCCTACCAAACATGCTTACATACCAAACCACTGTTGTCCTGCTGAAACTTGAATGCCTCCAACTGAAACCTCAGCTTGTCTGCTTCAGTTTGGGGCAGGAAGTGAGAATGGGAACCTGTGAGCTTGGCATCAATCAGGCACCTGCAATCATTTGTGCAGTCAGACCACAACTAGCTGATCTCTACAGCCATCACAAAGCCCACAAGGAAGCCACTCACCCATGGTTATCTATGAAGGCATAACTGGGGACTGCAGTCACATCAGGAAACACCGTGGCCACACAGGTGTCCAGATACACACGAAGGGGCACATGGTAGAACTGAATTACAGATGCCTCAACACTGATCACATCATGCAGGAAGTACTGGTTGGAGAGCCTTTCAGATGTCCAGTCATCTGGGAGAAGAAACCTCATTAGGTCCAGTTCTGGCACAGATCAGTAGGTCTGGTGTAGCCATGGGACAAACCTGTCATGAGCCTCAGGGAGAAGACAAGCTGTTCCTCAGCAACTTGGGTAGAAGCATATGGGATCCAGGCAGGCATCAGAGCATTGCTGCTTACATTGTGGAGCCTACAAAGCATTTGATGGTCATCAGATTGAACAGAGCCTTCCAAATAATACTGAACAGCACATCTGGTAGGGTCCAATACCTTGGATAGTGACACTCGATGCGAACCTCAGCACCAACGGTTCTCACAATAGGAGTGTGAGCAAAATTGTGGGGAACATAGCGGACGTAGAAGACATAGACCAGCTCATCTGGAGTCATCTGTTAAGAAAGAAGTGGTGTTATTGCATGCAGGTTTAACACAGCACTGAAGCGTTCACTTCATAGACACTCACACTGGTAGTACTGTTGCAGGCCTGCAGTGCTGACTGGAAGATGAGAACTTGAGCAGCACGGTCCTCCCCACTGACGGCACAGTTTCCCAGGGTGATCTCAGATGGATTTATCTGCTCACCGGTTCCAAACAGGTCCTTCTTGACCTCCACATGTACGCCAGTCTCACCACACTCTGCTGCTACACTTGCAGTAGGAACAGGGGGGCTCATCTGAAACTGCATTAGTGGCTGCCTTGCTGGTAGTTGAGGGTCATTGGGGAAATGCCATGCCACCTGCTTCACAGGTCCCTGAAATACTTGCTGGGACTGAACATTGGAAGGCTGCTGCACAGGTATCTGCACAGGATTCCAGGACTGCTGGCTAAATGAGCCTTGTGCAGGCCCTGTGGGGTTAGAAACATGGCTCCCCTGAGAAGCCCCTCCAGCAACCACTTGCCTTATTGCTTGAGGCTGCTGATGAGGTTGTAGTCCAGCTGGAAGTTGAGATTTGAACACTCCTTGTAGTTGTGCATCAGACAACACAAACACACCCAGCAACAGCACCACACCAAGCCCCACTTTGCTCAAACCCATTGTTGTTGTTCTTGTTCTCCCTAAAAACAATTAATTAAAAAAGCTCACACATAGCAGTCTTGTTTGACCATTCCATTTTATACCATAAAGGAGGCTTGCAGCCCCACCCCCTGCTAATGAGCTTAACGTCTCTCTGAACCTGATGATGACTTTACTACTCTTTCACAGCTGACACAAATCAATACTCCTCACTCTTAAAACAGGCTCTTAAACTGTTGTTTGCATGGGTGTATGGTTCTATAGAATTGCCCTAAAGAACTATTTTCAGTACTAGTTGGCACCTTTAAAGAGTGCTCTTGTTTTCTTTAATTGATTTAATGTATAATATTGCCATGATTTACCTTTAAAGTATGCCCACACTACAGGATAATTGGTCTGATTTTAAATCCAGTTTGCCCATCCTGATTATTACATAATTTCAAAATCATATTTATTCTATTATCTTCCCAATAACCTCATGGTGTACAGCCGGGGTCGGCAGCCTATGGCACGCGTGCCACCGTTGACATGCCGAGGCATAATCACTGGCATGCGCCACGCTGGACCAGGATCAGCAGAAAAATTTAACATATATAGCCGCAAGCGGCAATTGGTTCACACATGAATAGGCCTCTTGGCCTCAATAGGCACAAGGAAGCCCAATAGGTCATTTAGACCCAAAAGTGAAAAGAAGCTGTTTGAGTGGAAAAAATGCATAAATAAATCAATGTGAAAAAACATTCAATTCAACTGAGGCAGTAAAGGCCCAAAAGGATCAAAATAATGTGTATTGGGATATTGAGTCAGATCACAGAACTAAATCACATGCTGAGATCAGCTTTGTGTGTGTTTGTGTGGTATTTCATGTGAGCAATAGTTTTCAGTCAGTTCCGGAATTTGGCCACTAGATAGATCCCAAGTACTACCACACTGATATCTCATTAATCTCAATAATGAAATAGGACATTTTGGTGAATTAAAAGGTTCATTTCTGTTCAGGCAGTGCACTTTTTGTAAAAAATAATAATAAAAAAAGATTCAGTTGAGGCACTAAAGTCCCAAAAGGTTCAAAATAAATTGTATTGGCAAAATAGGACATTTTAGTGAACTAAAATGTTCATTTCTGGTCAGGCAGTGCACTTTTTGTTATGAGATGCAATTGCAATGTTATAGACCTCATTGATCTGAATCATACAAGCCCCATTGCTTGTCTGTATTCTGCATAACAGCATTGCTGCATGAGTTTTTATGATTTTTTAGGTTTCTGGTCACTGTAGTGCCCCCTCTTGGACTTGGACTCCCAACCAAACTTGGACTCCCTCACAAGGACCTCAGTCTATAAAAGCCTTTCAAATTGGGAGTTGATCACTTACATGGTTTATGAGTTATAGCAATAAAGGTCATTTATGGCATGGCCACAATGATATAGTGGGAAAATGGACCCACCTGAAAATGTAAAAATCCAACACTTTTTTCATAATTATTTACCTACAGTGTCTACAGATTATGCCAATGCCACTCTTGCCATCATTGGTTCAAATTTCTAGGACTAGTTCGAAAAGCTATTTTCAAACAATTGAGGAATGTGACAAAAGTATGCATTTTTTAATAGGACTTGTAATTGCAAAGTTGTCAGGTGTACTGCAATGAATCAATAGAATCCAGTTGCATGTTCCTAAGTGAAAATTTGTAGGTATGCTTGATTTTCACAAATAGCGCCACCTAGTGGGCAAATGTTTCAAAACTGCACAGCATGACACATAGTCCTGAGATATGTACAGTGGTGAGGTTTCATGTTGATAGGCCTGTCATGTTAAGTCTGTCAAATGGCCAAAATCAATTAATTGGCTCATGGTGGCCATGTTTTTTGAGTAATGATGTCATCTTGCCCTTTGCGCTCCCAAAATGCTGGATTTCTCCTAGTTCCAAAAATTAGTAAAACTACAGCCAGAGGCAGAGCTTTCTCTTTTAAAGCCCCTCAATTATGGAATAGCCTTCCAGCTCCAATCCGAGATTCTGACACAGTTCCAATCTTTAAATCTAGACTTAAGACTCACCTGTTTAGTCAAGCCTTCAGCTAAAATTCCCCTTGTAAGGTGTAGGGGCTTGGGGGCCCCCAGACATTGAGATTTCTGGTGATCTGAGATGTTGATGCTGTCATCCAGCTGTGTCTTGGCATCACTCTATTTGTGACTATGACTTGACTGGAAAGCAATGTCTCAGTGAGCCCTCATGCCTGTAGTCACCTCTGAACCCCTCCCTTTAGTTATGCTGCTATAGATTAGTCTGCCGGAGCCACATGCTGATCACTGGCACGTGAGCTACGTACATTTAAATTAATGGTGGTTTAAATTCATGTCCACTCAGTCTGTATTATCTATCTTCTTGCATGGCTCTACCCAAGACGATTGGATACAGGCACCTGCAGGCACCTGGGGGATGGTCTGGCTGCCGGTGGATGTGCTGATACCGGGGTTCACCTGGGGAGTAACACTGCAGTTGGAGCCTACAATACCAGCATCACTGCTCCGACACGGAATGAAAGCCTGGCATTCATCAACAGACATTTACAGTGACAATATCAAAACCCAGAACTTTCAATTCTACCTTTTACCTAGTCTGATTGTGTGAATTGTGTGTGACTTGTGTATTTGTGTGTTAACGGGCCGCCCAATGGAGGATGGGTTCCCTTTTGAGTCTTGGTTCTCCCGAGGTTTCTTCCTATTCCCCACCACCATAGGGAGTTTTTCCTCGCCACTGTCGCCTTTGGCTTGCTCACTAGGGTTCTGGACCCATAGTATTGTTAACCTTGTAAACCCTGTAAAGCTGCTTTGCGACAACTTGAGTTGTTAAAAGCGCTATACAAATAAACTTTGATTGATTGATTGATCATTGTGTGCCTTGATAGCACTTGGGCCCCTGATGATGCATGTAAAGTTTTGGCTTGATGTGACCAATGGTTTCTGAGAAACAGTTTTTTCCATGTTATAGCGCCCCCTATTGGACAATCGTGGCCAGCTTGGACCTGTGACCTCGAAGTCATGTGCTCTATCAGCTGATCAAGTTTCATGAAGATTGGTCAAAGCATTGCTGAGATATAGCTATAACTTTAACATGTCTAGTCAATGAGTGTGCCACCATTAACAAATAAAATTGGACGGGGGGGGGGGGGGGGGGGGGGGGGGGGGGGTATTTGGATGTTGCGTACTGACAGTCACGCTGTCTACATTCTGAACAGGGCTGCCCTCACTTCAGCCTAAATTCCAGCACTTTTCAAACCTGGGACACAAAGCAACATTAATTTTCATCAGGTAATGTTCCTTCCCCTGTTTTTGAGGGGCAGTCATGGCCTGGCGGTTAGGGAACTGGTCTTGTGACCGGAGGGTCGCAGGTTCGATTCCCAGACCTGAGACCATGACTGAGGTGCCCCTGAGCAAGACCCTTAACCCTCAATTGCTCACTTGTATAAAAATGAGATAAAAATGTAAGTCGCTCTGGATAAATGTAAATGTGTTTCTTTATACTACTACATATCGTTTCGGGCAACACTGCACGCGGAAAGTATAAACGCCTCCACAGTTCGTGCAGGTTTCCGCGAGGTGGGCGGAGTCGAGCGCTATGGTCACTCGCGAAAGTATAAACAACTGCACCATATAAACTGACCCATATAAAACTCTAAAATCTACATCAGGGGTCTCCAACACGTAGCTCGCGAGCTACCAGTAGCTCGCCACTCCTTTCCGAGTAGCTCACCAAAGGGCCAATGAATTACATATAAATTTGTAAACCTAATTGGTCCCATCGAGAAATCTACTTAAATTTATGTCCAATCAAAATTCACAGTTGTCCCTCCCCTTCTAACACTAAATGATTATTCGCCAATTATACAACAGTTAGTTCACAATCCGACTGTTTGAGAAGTGTTCTAACCCTGCAGATATGTGTGATAACAGCACGGTATTCTCATTCTCTGTATCACTCCGCGGACGCGTTGTCAAGTAACGGCATGTACATATATTCACGATAACACACTCCCTCTCGTGTTCTATTGCTCAATTAGCTGTCAATCAAAAAGTTAGGCTGCCGTCAATATTGAATAAACCAGGGGTCACCCACATCATGAGTCGTCCGCTGGCTTGTTTTAAAAATAGCACACTAGTGCCATGCACCAAAGCACTGCATCGTTTATGTATTTGCTACTATTATAGATTGTCCGCAGTTGCTAGCGGTCTTCCCGCTTAGCAATTGACACACGCAACTTTTCGTTCACCCCCCCCCCCCCCGATTGATGCGTACTAATCTGGTAGCCCTCCACAATAATTGGTATCCAAGAAGTAGCTCCCAGTTTCAAAAAGGTTGGAGACCCCTGATCTACATGCTACAAATCACAAACCGAACTTGCTTCTGGAATCTTCTGGAGTTGACCTAGCAGTGCCTGTGCATGTGCTTGACCTCAGCCTCAACGTGACGTGTTGTATTGGGCTTCATGATGTGACAGATGCAGACAGTACATAGCCAACATCTCCTGCACTGCACACTTAACAACTCCCTCTTGTTTTGTGCTTTTGTGGGGAAAAAACCCAAACCATCCTGTTTGTTTATTGTACATATTCCCCTCTTCCTTATAAAACATGGGTTAAAGCAAGAAATTTTCATTTGACTGAAAATTTTTCCTGGCAAAAGACAATGCCAGCAATTACTGAAAATGTGGTGTAGTTGGGACACAGCCTCTTTCGCCTAATTCTACACAATAAATACATTTATAAATTACATTAATCTAAACAGCCTGTGTAAGGAGAGAAGAGAGAATCTATGAAGCTACAAAATACAACACCTGAGCAATAAATGTACATAAATGTTTATATAATGGAGTTATCTGGGGGTCCTCCTCAAATTTAGTGAATCCTGGTTTACAAGGTATGAAGCTCTATTGTTTTTATCAGATTCACTATCGCAAAAACATAAGCAATAAGATTAGCTGCTTTAAGTAGGTATGTTACAAAAAAAGTTAAAGTCCAAAAATGGCAAATTCACACCACTGGATAGAGCCTTTATACAAACAGAACAACACCGTCCATGTTAAGATTGGTTTAGAAAAAAAAAATGGCATTTTAAGTCTGGTTCTAGGCCTGAGCTCCGTGGTTGGGAGGGTGCTGTCCAGGGTTTCCCTCTCCCAGCCGCTGGGGCGGGTATGCGGGGGTCACTGGGAAGTGCGTCCTTGGGACTCCACTGCTCCTGGAGGGGGCGCAGGTGGGCGGGATTCCCTGGTCTTTTTCTGCCTGCTTCTGGCCTCTGGGGGAATGTTGTCGCAGCTTTCTACCCTCGCTATTAAGTGCATTCCGTGCATTTATCCTCTGTTGCACTTACATAAACAAACACACTCACACACATACATCAGTCATTTGTGTAGTTTTCCAAGTGCTGTATGTCTCAGGTACATTTTCTGCTCTTCTTTCAGGAGCAGCAGCTGGTGAACCATTGCAGTGGTCATTTGTTCTGTGTTCTTTCTGCCATTCTGTCTTCTCCCTTTTTACTTTCTCTCCCCCTTTTTTCTCTCCTCTCCTGTATGGTCCACCTAACCCCAATTATTTTCATTTGATCCTTACATAAAAACTAAGTTGTCCCCCAAAGATGGTGGGGTGGAGGTGGGCCAAAAAAAAGGGTTGGGGGTGTGAGGAGCGTGTCCTCCCCAGAGTTGAAATGAAACCTATACCACTGTCTTTGAGAGGGCAGGCTGGAAGAGTCCTGGGAATCAAAGGAACAAACTTTGGCACTTATTCCAGATTGTTGCATGCAGTGTAGCATCTCTTGATAAACTTTTATTCAGAGTTCAAAGTGGAATCAGTTGAAAAGTTGGAAAACCAAAGGTTTGACTTTGGAATTGTTGATCAGAGACCAACAAGCCTTCAATTATATCTTGAAATGTGAGATGCTGTGATGTGTAGTCGGTGTGGGTGGAGAGTGTGTCCATGTAATATCTGGTGCTCCATGTCGATTGGTTCAGATAGGATTTACATTATATATATATATATATATATATTATATTTTACCTTGAATGTATATATATATATATATATATATATATATATATATATATATATATATATATATATATATATATATATATATATATATATATTAGGGCTGGGTATCGATTTAAATTTCAAGAATCGATCCGATTCCGAAGATTAAGAATCGATTTATTTCGATTTAATCCGATTTAATCGATTCGATCCAATTCGGGGTTTAGTGTTATTAAAAATGTATTTGAGCTGTTTCCTGACTATGTACAGAAGCAACATGTTAAAACTAGTATTATATCGATATTAATCAGCAAATAGTTACTGGTAGTTGGTAGTTACTGACGGCTGGACAATAAACAGAGGACATCTTTGAGGTGTCTATATCTGCAACAGTGGACTCCTACTGGGACACTAACCAGTGCATTATTATTATGATTGAAATAATTAAGAATTCACCCAAAAGCTGTTGCTACCAAATGCATTTTTATTTTAAAAGTGCTCACACTTAATAAACTGAAATTATAAAATTTAAACGTGTATTTTTCTTTAAAGTGTGAATATAATAACAGAACTGTCACGTTATGGTCCCCGACCCCTCCCTGTTGGGCGTGTGTTAACGGTGTCTGCGTCTACTCGTCTGCGTCTGTAGATCTCAGTGGGTGCGGGTGCGTCTTGTGATAATCCTCACCTGTGGCTCGTCTCGTCATCACGTGGGGTTTATGTGGTTTGTCTATTTAATGTGTGTTCGCGCAGCGTCCTGTGCTCGTCGTTGTTTGAGTCACACATGTTCTATGTAAATGTGCTTTATGTGCGCTGTCTGCGCTTTGGTAAATGTAATAAACGTAACGATTTGGAAAGTGCAAAGGATTATGTCTCGTCCATCGCCTTGCGCCCAACGTTACAAGAACATTTTTAACTTTTATTAAATGTAAAAACACTGGGTAAACTGTCAGTGACATGGACTAACTGTAAATAGTCACTGACACTGGATAAACTGTCCTTCTGCTTTTAGATTGCCGATTTGACTATCGTCGTTACTGTCACTGTCCGACGCCATGTTGTTTTACAGTTAGTTAGACCGAGCACGCCTGCGTGAATTCAGTGACGAGGCGGGTGTAAAAGTTCACTAAAAAAATCGATCTTTGGACGTACGAATCGATTATCAGATCATCTTATGTGAATCGATTCTGAATCGGAAAATCGATTTTTTCAACACAGGCCTAGTATATATATATATATATATATATATATATATATATATATATATATATATATATATATATATATATATATATATATATATATATACATACATATATATATACATATATGTATATATATATATATATATATATATATATATATATATATATATATACATATATATATATATATGTATCAGTAGCGAACCGTGACCATTAAACCTGGGCCCGCTACAACCCCCCCCCCCCCCCTCCCCCCCGATTTTTTTTTCCCTCTCCTAATAAACTGCAATAAAGAATAAAGAAAAAACCGAGACGATAGTATAGCTTTAGAAACGCATGTAGTGCGTTCAAATAGCATTTGTACTAGATAACTAGTTAAGCAAAATAAGTTTCCAAACAAAATAAGGTTTCACAGCTCCATGGTTCTCGGAAGCGGAATATGTAAATGAGGATGTCAAAGGGCCGAATCGAAACTAGCTAGCGGCGGTAGGCTAACAACAGCTAGCGTCGCCACAGCGGGCGGAAATTATCATACAGTTAAGCCCGCCCACTAAGAGGGAGGATATGATTGGTCAATTTTACTGTCATTGGAAACTGGTATTGCGCTGAATTATAACTGCCAGGCCCTCTGTAAACGAACAGCGGGCATCACAGTCCTGATAGGGGGAGACACAGGCTCACAGGCTTCCACTTAACCCCTCACCTTCCAACACAGATTGAATAGACACGGTTGAATAATCTATTTGCTTATATTTTTGTAATTGTTTAGATGTCGATTGTAAAACTGTAAGTAGATAAAATAAAATAGGATAATTATATATATAATGTTTTAAGAATATTTTAGGCCCTCTGAGAGGGCGTAGATGGCCCTGACGGTTCCCCACTGATTATATATATATATATATATATATATATATATATATATATATATAGAGAGAGAGAGAGAGAGAGAGAGAGAGAGAGAGAGAGAGAGAGAGAGAGAGAGAGAGAGGGAGGGAGAGAGAGAGCAAATTTTTGTGTACAGTTTCCAGAACATTTTGGCTAGAGGACCTTCATAAGCTGTTCCTCCTATTATTAATTCAGAAGCTCTTTGCTTGCACAGCTGATGAAGGAACGTCCTGTTTCTCTGGAAACTTTGTGTACTTCACTACACCAGCTCTGTGTGTGTGTATATATATATATATATATATATATATATATATATATATATATATATATATATATATATATATATATATAATGTATTCATATAAGTAAACATCTTATTTTATACATATTAGTGCTGTCAATTCCAGGTGCCGCGATTAAAAGTCCTCACCAGGATTTTGCTCAAGCCTGCTAGATTTTCTAATTAGCAATCCAGGTAAAATTTGTGGAATCAACACAATCCAGGAAGCCTGAGCAAAATCCTGGTGAGGACTTTTAATCGCGGCACCTGGAATTGACAGCACTAATATATATACACTGCTCAAAAAAATAAAGGGAACACTTAAACAACACAATATAACTCCAAGTCAACCACACTTCCGTGAAACCAACCTGTTCAGTTAGGAAGCAACACTGACTGTGAATCAATTTCACCTGCTGTTGTGCAAATGGAATAGACAACAGGTAGAAATGAGAGGCAATTAGCAAGACCCCCCCTATAAAGGAGTGGTTCTGCAGGTGGGGACCACAGACCACTTCTCAGTACCTATGCTTTCTGGCTGATGTTTTGGTCACTTTTGAATGTTGGTGGTCCTTTCACACTCGTGATAGCATGACACGGACTCTACAACCCACACAAGTGGCTCAGGTAGTGCAGCTCATCCAGGATGGCACATCAATGCGAGCTGTGGCAAGAAGGTTTGCTGTGTCTGTCAGCGTAGTGTCCAGAGGCTGGAGGCGCTACCAGGAGACAGGCCAGTACACCAGGAGACGTGGAGGAGGCCGTAGGAGGGCAACAACCCAGCAGCAGGACCGCTACCTCCTCCTTTGTGCAAGAAGGAACAGGAGCACTGCCAGAGGCCTGCAAAATGACCTCCAGCAGGCCACAAATGTGCATGTGTCTGCACAAACGGTTAGAAACTGACTCCATGAGGATGGTATGAGGGCCCGACGTCCACAGATGGGGGTTGTGCTCACAGCCCAACACCGTGCAGGAGGCTTGGCATTTGCCAGAGAACACCAGGATTGGCAAATTCGCCACTGGTGCCTTGTGCTCTTCACAGATGAAAGCAGGTTCACACTGAGCACATGTGACAGAGTCTGGAGACGTCGTGGAGAGCGATCTGCTACCTGCAACATCCTTCAGCATGACCGGTTTGGCAGTGGGTCAGTAATGGTGTGGAGTGGCATTTCTTTGGAGGGCCGCACAGCCCTCCATGTGCGCACCAGGGGTAGCCTGACTGCCATTAGGTACCGAGATGAGATCCTCAGACCCCTTGTGAGACCATATGCTGGTGCGGTTGGCCCTGGGTTCCTCCTAATGCAGGACAATGCTAGACCTCATGTGGCTGGAGCAGCGTTTCTCAACCGGGGTGCCGTCTGTCTTCATCGGGGGTGCCGTCAAAATATTCTGATGTGAAATAAAAAACTATAGTTTTAAAAATTGAAGTTATTATACGCTTTAAAAATCATTAAAATGTATTTCATATGACCAGATCTCTCAAGTTTGGTGGGCGTGAGCTTTTTTTCCGGCGGGGGGGATTGGAATCTGTCGCGATGGTTAGTGTAGCGGCTGTGTGTGTGTGTGGTTGGGGAGCGGGCTGGCTAAAGTCTACCAAGAAACAGCGCGATCTATATTCTGATTGGTTCAACCTGTTATAATATACAACCGATGGATTGGCTGAATATGCTGCGGTGTGCGGCGATTAGATTATTAAAAAAATAAATTAATAATAATATTCAAGCGTGAGAAATTCCATGTGTGGCGTGAGCGTGTGAAATCGCTAAATATGCGATACAAATATCTTTACATTTTCTTTAATACCGGTTTTGGTTCAATTGCTAAAATATATCTTAAGTAGGTGATTGTGCTACCAACATACACTTTTACATGTTGGTGGAGGGACTGGACAACAGAGCACAGTATCTCTGTTCGCAGTATGACCTGCCTGAAGGTAATTGTACTAGTGTTGTCAAAAAAATCGATATGTATCGATACTGAACATTCTGAAACGGTACAATACTCGTTTCTCTTAAGTATCAATTCTTTTTACATAAAATGCGCTTTCGTTTGAGCCACCCAAGCCGCCGTAATGCACAGGACAGTTTGTAATGCTAAAATGGCAGCTAAAGCAAACGCAGTGCTGTTGGATTCGAAGCAGATACAGATGGAAAACCGAAGGACACGAACAAGCCAGTTTGCAAGCGGTGCTTTTGGAACATTTCAACGAAGGGCGCTAAAGCCTGGTTGAGTGACCAGCGCTTGACTCCAGCCACCTCGCGCGAACCTCCGCGAGCGGTGGAGGCGTTTATACTTTCCGCTTTGCAGTGTTGTCCGAAACTATATGTGGTAGTATAAAAGAGACACCCCTCAACAACAGGGGAATGAACACTTACCTGACGAATTTTAATGCTGCTTTGTGTTTCAGGTTTGAAGGTGCTGGAATGTAGGCTAGAGTACTTTAAAATGCTTGAAATTGTAACTACTTCGTTTCACAACAAATATCTGTCTGACTGAACAGTTCACTTGCATTACGTTAACAAATACGAGCCTCTTGTAATTCCAGGACGAAACATGAGAGAACGTGAAGACGTTAAGATTGGGCGTTTTGAAATTAAACAACCATTAAATTATGTGGTAAAAAGCACAATTTTTTACCACATTACCACATTTTTTACCGAAACTCGGCCCGATCGAAAAATAGTCGCACGAGTGAAAAATCGGCTGAAAATGGGCCAAAAATCGCACAGTGTACACCCAGCTTAAGTTATGTTTTTTGTTGAATCTCCGTAGCGTTCTCCTGTCACGCCCCTTGATCTCGCCGCCCATTGTTAGTCTTGATCAGCTGTTTATGTTTAACTCCTTGATGTGTTTGGTTTATATTCCCGTGTGTAATATAAACATTGTTGCGAGAGTTGTATGTTCTGTTCCCCGTGTTTGTTATCGGATCTGCCCTTGGTGTTTAACTTTGATCATTGTATGTTCAGCGTTTGGTCCTTTCGATTAGATTTGTTTCGAGTTGTTTCGCAGATCATCCTATGTTTGGTTTTATACTCTTTATTGAGTCAACGCGTTATTGTTTCCTGATGGTTCGTTAGTGAAGTTAGTTGATTTCGCCAGGTCTGTTTTGCATTAGTCCGGTTTATTGTATTGTCCTTTTTGAATACGTTTGTTTGTTTACTGTTTGTGTAATAACTCGTTCATATTTTTGTATTCCTTGTCGTGTCTGAGAGGTGTGGGTAACTAGTCTGTGTACTATTGTTCACTCAAGGAGTTTTACCATTGCATTCGCAGTATTTCGTTGTCTGAAGCTCCGAGTGTTAATGTAAATGAAATGCCTCGCCATTAAAGAGCGATTCGAGCCGATTAGGTTAGGAGACGGGAGGAAACTCCTACTCCTACCAATAAATCTGACTCTCAGCAGCATCTGTGTCCTTCTCCTAGTTCTTGCATGTTACATCCACCTTATACAGGTGTATGAACCCTGCAAACATGACTTTGTTCATTGCGCTGAAGGCGCGGCACGCGCAAAGTTACAAAATTCGAGAGATGCACGACCTCGCGTGCGCAGCGCTTCAGCGCGATGAACAAAGTCATGTTTGCAGGGTTCATACACCTTGTGGAATTCAAACACTTGTATGTCACTTTCAAGGTCCATTTCAATATTTCCCAGCATGAGCAAAGACACTTCGTCAGACGTTCAAAAGACGTCCACTGAAAAGCCAGAATGAAAGTTTTTGCGACGTCTTTTTTAAACGTCTTTTGAACGTCTATTGCTGCCGTTCAGTTGCAGTTTTTGCACGTCCACTGACATCCAATAAAGGTCCTAGGCAGACGTTCAGATAGAAAATTCGTCATAGATGTCCATGTTAAGTTAAGGTTAAGGTCCTAGTCACACTGTCAGATTTTGAACCAGTTTTGAACGTCCACCAGACATGGGTCTGGACTGACCTACGTGATACAGACATGATTTTAACGTCTTTTTGATATCGCATGTTTGTTGGGATAAGTTAAATATTTATACATATACTCTAAATTATTCGCTTTTTTACCACATTATTTAATGGTTGTTTATTTTCGTCTTCACGTTCTCTCATGTTTCGTCCTGGAATTACAAGAGGCTCGTATTTAACGTCATATAAGTGAACCGATCAGTCAGCTATTTGTTGTGAAATGAAGTTACACTTTCAAGCATTTTTTAACACAAAGCAACATTCATTTGTTTATAAAAAAAATAAAAAGGCTTTAAAACAGAAATTAGCACAGTATCTGACTTTGGTATCGAATTTTAATATATTTTTAAGTATCGTATCGAAGTTGTAATTCTTAGTATCGTGACAAGCCTAAATTGTACATTTTAATTGTAATTGTAAAAAATACCAGCATAAAATGGATCAATTATTGACTGGACCTGCTGTACTCTATACAAATAGAATCTTCAACCAGACAGTACTGTGATGTTTCCTCGCATTGTGGGTCATTCATCCCCTGAGTCAGGAAACCACTTCATTCTTTGGATTAGTGCAAGATATTCTACTCTAGGTGGAGTTGTACAATCTGCTGTAAATGGCTTAATATGCAGCCAATGGGATATTTATTTTAACAGGTGTTTTGTGGACACTTAAAGAAGATTCGCATATATGATTCACTGAACAAGTACAAGGAGGTTGTGACAAAGGATATGGATTTACTGAGGCAAGTTCTTTATGAGTGATATTAATTTTTTATTTAAACATAATGCTTTTTTCTCTCACTCTTACTCTCACAGGGTGTTTGTTGAAAGAGTGCTGTCTCTTTTTTACTACCCCCACCCCCTCCCCTCTAGCCATGTTTTTCAGGATGTTTGGCAGTTGAAAGAGTGGACAGTGGAATACTCAACACAGTGGCACCAGCAAGATTCTGACAACTGTGGGGTATTTGTATGCACTGTAAGTCAAGCTTGATTTGTTAGAATTAACCAGTTGTACTGGAGCGGTGTTCATGAAGCAAAGACGTGTACTGTAAAAAATGCTTTTGGCCGATAAAGTGCAGTCATTCTATCCAAAACTTTGTGAATAAAACCACTAAGCACACTTCGATCTACATGCGTTTTCTAAAGCCTAATGTTTCATTGATAATGGCATAACTGCATTGTGTGATTGTACCACTCTAGCTATTCCCTCTAGCCAGTGTTCACTTGCACTTTATTTCATTTTGTGTATAAATAAATGTATTTCACGATGCAGGATTTCTGACATGTCCAGGGCTTGCATTATTCAGCTTACTAAGACATTCTGCTTTGTAAAATACCCTTTACAAAGCAAAAATTAGTTGAGCCAAAGAAAGCTAAATATTCCAATTGGGCAAACTTCAAATTTTGGGAGCTAGTCAGTTCCTCTGCACTTTTGATACTGGGTAGCCTTATTTTTTTTTTAATAATTTTTCACTCATCTTTTCTGTCTGTTTGTTTACTAAACCCATAATTGTATCAGGGACCATAGGCATTGTAGCTATTGTTTTGTGTTTTATGGCAAACAGATGGCAGAGATGGAACTACAAGGGAAACAAATGACATCAGAATCACTAAAACATTCACATCTACAGTATTTCCGGAGGTACCATGCTACATTGGTGAAAGATGTAGTTATAGAGGTTAGTGAAAAGAATCCAGCTTGCTGTACCTGAACTTTTTTTTATTACCTTTGGTAATATTGAGATTTTTTTATATAATAATTTTTAACCTTACATTCTTAAAGGACTCTGCAAAGACTAAGAAGACAAATACAAATGCTACAGATTGCATGGCCAGTAAACTGAACGTGTGTACATTCCAAAAAGTGGGCCAAAAATGGTATGTACTTCATGCAATGTGTTTATGGAATGTAGATAAAAATACAAAGTGATCTCACTTCTATTCATATCTTAGGTCTCTCTATCCTGAAGTTGACACAATTCAGTGGGTTCAGTGTGACTTGTGCAAGGGCTGGTTGCACACTGATTGTGCTGGAGTGTCAGAGGCAGATGTCAAACGTGGATCATTTAAGTGTGGCTGTGAAATCACACAACCATATACCTATGACAGGTATGCAACTGCATTTGTGTGAGTGTTTTTCTTGGATCAATAAATTGTATCTGTATCACAGCACCCTGAACACTCTACTCAAGGATGGTTTGGAGGCTTTGTTAACTGATGATGAAATTAAGGTATTTCAACTCTTACTGTGTGAGCTGGTGAAGTGAAAAGTTGAACAAATGTTGAAGTTTGTAATTTATTCATTAATATATATTTCCCCCTAGAGCTTGCTTTTACTTAGATTGTTCACACATAGCCATTGAATGTTGAATTGATTCATTGATTAACTGATAAAATTTTGGATAGTGATTTTAAATGATTTTTGTTTTATAGATTATTAATAAATAATGTGTGTAACAAAATCTGTCTCAGGCCATACATGGGGCTCTTTACAAAGGACAAAAGCGATCAAATCGTTGGTACCTTTGGAAGCACCCACAAACTTCACCAAAACTTAAACAATGCCTCAAACCAAGGATGACCCCTTTCAGTGATGAAGTTGTAAGTGAGGACATCTTTTAACCTTTTTTATTTGAAGTTTAATATAACATTACTGTATCTTCTGTTTGCTATATTCAATTACATTTGTCTTCATTGTTCCATGTCTTATCTATAAGACACAACAGCTACTTGACAAAATTTCCAAGGCACTAAACATGCAAAATGACTTCCCAAACCTTGACCTCCTTTTTGACGTGTTGCTCCCAGAGGTATTTGTTTTTGTACTGACAATTTCACTTGAACAGGTGAGCTGTACATGGGTTCATTTAAATTTTTTAAAACAGTAAAGTTGTAACGCGAACCCCCAGGGAACAGGGGACTCGCGGGGGTTTTGTAGGAGATGAACCCAGGGGCAAAACCCAAAAGAAAACACGACAAACTGAGACCGCCGTCACTAAGCGGGAAACACGGAAAAGAAAACTGAGTAAAAACTCAGAAAATGAGAACACACACACACACACGGAGGAAAGCACTCGACGTGTCGTGACAAAAAGGGAGCACAAACGAACAAAATAAAAACTAGCCAGGGAGCTGGCTGAAAACAAATAGCACACGGAGGAAACCACTCGACGTGTCGTGATCAAAGTAGCACAAACAAACAAAATAAAAACTAGCCAGGGCTGAAAACAAAAGCATAAAAACTAAAAATATAGAGAAGAAAACAGCTTGGGGAAAACTTGAGAAAGGCCAGTAAGGGCGCAGGAGAAGAGAGCAGAGAGAGAGAGAGAGAGAGAGAGAGAGAGAGAGAGAGAGAGAGAACTGCTCAATAACCAGGAGTAGGGCTGGCTGCAAGAGCGAGAGGCAACAAACAACTCAGCAGTGAGGTACTGCAACCGTGCCCATTAAATAGGGGAAGGCACAGCTGCAGGTCCTCACCACTGATTGCATCTCCCACGAGTATTAGCTCGTGGGTTCCCTCCAGTGGCGACAGGAGGGCTGGTCCTGGACCCAGTCCTGACACTACCACGAGTATTTGCTCGTGGGTTCCCTCTGGTGGCGACAGGAGGGATGGTCCTGGACCCAGCCCTGACAAAAGTAGCATTGACAATCAAAGCCAAGGGTTTTTTTTTGTAAAAAAAAATTATATAAATTAAAAAAGAATTTAAATATTTAACTAGTATTCATGCATATCAGTGATTATAGTTCCCTTAAACAGGACAAATGCACTAAAATATGAAAATCACAACTCTTGGCAAAATAAGAACACTTGCAGTTACTAATGAAGTTTTTTTTCTGTGGCCCTGCCCCCTCAAAGGTTACACTCAAAATTATTGAGAAACATATATTCCGCTATGCAGCAGAAACTTTACTTGCCTCTGGCTATGCTATAAAAATCAAGGTACAGTACGTTTTAATATCTTGTACTTTTCACTCATTACTATTACATGTGTGGCTATAAACTTTGCCATGAGGCAGAAAGTAACAGTACAATGTCTTTTTCCAATGATTCACCTTATTTTAGGTTCATCATGTAACAATACAAATTTACTTGACTTTAATTAATGTTTGTAATACTCTTCTGATGTATAGAAATCTTCCAATATTTTAACTTAAGGTTCATATTTTTAAGTTTTCATAAAGGCTTTTCTTTTCTTTTTAATAAAATTCACTTTGTTAACCTACAACAGTTTAAATATATATTTTTAATTAATTCCTTACATGTTGGATTAAAACAGTGCTTCTCAAATAGTGGGGCGCGCCCCCCTGGGGGGGGGCGCAGTGCAGTGCCTGGGGGGGCGCGCATGTGACCTGGTTTAAGCCTACTTTCGCGAGTGACCGCAGCGCTCGACTCCGCCCACCTCGCGCAAACCTCTTCGAACCTCTTATACTTTCAAATCAAAATCAAATATATTTGTATATTTTATTTGTATATTTGGCACATTCTGTGCAGTGTTCTCCGAAACGATGTGTGGTAGTATAAAGAAACACCCCTCAAAAACAGGGGAAGGAACATTTACCTGACGAATTTTAATGTTGCTTTGTGTTTCAGGTTTGAAAGGTGCTGGAATTTAGGCTAAAGTACTTGAAAATGCTTGAAATTGTAACTACTTCGTTTCTAGGGTTGCCATCTGTCCCGGTTTTCCCGGGCTGTCCCGGTTTTCCTTCTTTTATAATATTTGGTATTTGGCAAAAAAAATCATTTAATGTCCCGGTTTTCACTAGTTTAGTTCTAACGACTATTTAGACTGTTTTAAATCTGCACACTTTAAATCTGTTTTTTTTCTCGCTGTGTCCATTTAACACCCCCCCCCCCCCGTAACATTTTACGTTCGCCACCCCGTGTAAGTATGACAGTGTCCTTGTTTTTGTCAGACATAGGTAGCAACCCTATTCGTTTCACAACAAATATCTGTCTGACTGAACAGTTTTCTTGTAAACAAATACGAGCCTCTTGTAATTCCAGGATGAAACATGAGAGAACGTGAAGACGTTAAGATTGGGCGTTTTGAGAATAAACAACCATTAAATAATGTGATAAAAAAGCGAATTATTTCGAATCATTTTGAGTATATGTATAAATATTTAACTTAATTAAGTTTAACGTGCTGGGAAATATTGAAATGGACCCTCGCGCCGCGTCAAGTTTATAGCCTACTTGACGCGTCGCGAGCGGCGCTCGTGAAAGTATAAACAAGGCTTAAACCAGCTTCATTGTCAGCCTGAGCGCGGGGAGTCATCGATAAAGAGACAACATGGAGAAGTATTTAACAGGAATTAAAAGAAAGGCGCAGAGAGAAGAAGATAATGACACCAACAAAAAATCTAAAACGAGGAAATATGATGAAGCGTATGTAGCGCTTGGCTTTACCGTTAATAATGTGGGAGACGAAGAAAGACCGGTGTGCCTTTTGTGTCTTAAAATGTTGGCAGCGGACAGCATGAAGCCAAATAAATTAAGGCGTCACTTAAAGACGGTACACCCCAATCACGCTGACAAGCCGCTTGAGTTTTTTAATCGAAAACGTGACGAATATTTACACCAATCATCCCGCTTTGTGAAAGCTACTTCAGAAAACCAGCGAGCACTGTTAGCATCTTACAAGGTAGCGTATCAAATTGCTCAGTGTAAAAAACCCCACACCATAGCGGAGGAGCTGATACTGCCTGCAGCGTTAGACATGGTCTCTGTCATGCTGGATGACAAAAGTGCTGCAAAAATAAAAACTATCCCTCTGTCCAATGACACTGTTGCCAGACGTATAAATGACATTGCTTACGATCTTCAAGAGCAACTGATAGATAAACTCAAAGACAAACGTTTTGCCCTACAATTTGATGAAGCAACAGACAGTAACAAAGATTGTTTGTTTGTGTCTTATGTACGTTTTGATATGACAAACTCCCTGTGTGAGGATCTACTTTTTTGTAAATGTCAGAAACAGAGCCACAGCTGAAGAGCTATTCAAAATACTGGACTGTTTTCTGACTGAGAATGGACTAAAATGGGAGAACTGCATTGGTGTTTGCAGTGATGGAGCACAGACCATGGCAGGGATGAGAAAAGGAGTTCAGGCACTCATCAAAAAGGCCTCACCCAATGCTAAGTGGACACACTGTGTTATACATAGAGAAGCATTGGCTTCAAGGCACCTTTCCTCTGAATTAAGTGAGGTTATGACTGACATCATAGGTGTGGTCAATTTTATAAAGACCAGACCACTAAAAACAAGAGTCTTCTCTGCTATCTGTGAGGAGATGGGAGCTGAACACCAAGCTGTGCTATTTCACAGTGAAGCACGGTGGCTGTCACGAGGAAAAGTTTTGTCCCGAGTTTTTGAGCTCAGAGAGGAGATAAGAATGTTTTTGGTTCAGGAGCACAAGTATGAAGTTGCAGTAAAATTTGGTGATGAGAACTTCCTGGGGAAATTGGCCTACCTGAGTGACATATTTGGAAGGCTTAATGAACTGAATCTCCAGCTTCAAGGGAAAGATAAACACCTCCCTCAGGTAACAGACAAGATCAACTCTTTCACGCGGAAGCTTGCCATGTGGGGCAGGCAACTCGATGAAGGAAAAACAAATTCATTCGAGAACCTGCATGAATTTGTTGACACATCTGACTATGATGCCACCTCAGTGATTCCCTGTATCAAGCAGCATATATCATCATTGATGGAATTCTTTGAAAAGTACTTCCCTGAAAAAAGTTCCCAGTTTGATTGGGTCCAAGATCCTTTCAATGCACCAGCTCCTACAGGTTTCAGCTCTGCAGAGGAGGACCAGTTCATTGACATGACATCTGACTCCACATTGAGACTGAGATTCACATCACAGACACTGAGTGAATTCTGGCTGAGTGTAGAGAGGGAGTATCCACTCTTGGGGCAGAGGGCTATGGGCATCCTTATTCCTTTTGCAACATCATATCTTTGTGAGACTGGCTTCTCTGCTGTTGCTGCACTAAAGACCATGTACAGGTCCCAGCTAAACATTGAACAGGAGCTGAGAGTGGCAGTGTCATGCTTCAAACCCCGCTTCGAAAACCTGTGCACTGCAAAACGGGCTCATTGTAGCCATTAGTTCTGACTCAATTTGATATAAAAAAAAAACAGCACAAATTGTTGCATTGCATGTTTTGTAGGTTTAAAGTGTTAATATATTGTGCTCCTGAATTAATGTTGCTGATCAAGTTGAATTTATTATTATTTATTGATTTTATTTAATTAAATTGTTTAGTATCAAATGCCAGTCAGTTCAAAAATGTTTCTAGTTTAAATAGGGATCTCATTTTTTTTTCCATTTCATGCAAACTGATGCACTTCACTTCATGATGCAATTGTTTCTGTTACAAATTAAAAATCAAAGTTAATAAAATAATTATTTGTTATTTCTTCAGTGTTAATAAGGACCTTATTAAGGTGTACTTACTTTTATAGATAGGCCTAAATGATACTACAGTGGGTGTATAAAAACATTTTTATCCCATTTTGTCATGTATGGGGTTTATACGCCCACAGAATTTACAGTCGCGGCAGATAGTAGTGACTAGGGTGGTGGTGGAGTGAGTGTGTGTATATGTCTCCCTTTTTTTTGGGGGGGGGCAAAATGTTTTCTTCTTCCTAGGGGGGGCTTAACAGAAAATAATTGAGAATCACTGGATTAAAAGTATTAGTTTTGTAACAACTGACTGCAAGTACCAAACACTCACATAAGACTGATCTGGTACTCGTTATCTGTAGGCTTTAAGACTTAAGTCCGGACCTGGGGCCTCATGTATAAAGACTTGCGTGGATTTCTTACAAAAAATTGGCGTACGTACAAATCCAGAAAATGGCATACGCATAAAAAAAATCCAGATTTATCAAACCGTGCTTACGCCGGAATCCACGCACATTTCTTTTGTACGTCCCAATCAAAGTGGAATTGAGCGCACACGAGAGTGTGGCTGACTCATCCTGTGACATGCCCCCTATAAATATGCAAATTTATTTAAATGTGCCCTGCACCGGTGGCGTTTCTTCTCTGATCTATCACGAAATATGGCTAAACGTGTAAAGAAAAAGAACTTCACTAACTGTGAAGTGGAGACGCTGATTAGTGAAGTAGAGAAGTGAAAGAAATATTTGTTTGGCACGCTGTCCTCGGGCATAACGGCCAAGCGTAAAAGGTTGGAGTGGGACAGCGTGCATGAGGCTGTAAATGCTGTGGGGTCTGAAGGGCACACACTGGCTGGAAAAAAAAAAAAAGTGGTCAGACATCAAGCTGACTACGCATCACCAGAGTGTTACCCAAACAGGCCGTGTACTGACTACGGCTGTCCTGCAATCACAGGACGAGATTGTGAGGGGAATCGGTGAAATTTCTAGAGACCTAAGAAATATCTGTGATGTGCTCACAAGAATCAGCAACTCAATAAATTCATTCGTTAATAAATGAATACTGTCTCTTACCTTTTTTATATTGTAGCTATGACATGTTGCCTTGTTCGTATGGAACCTGGGTTAGGCTGTGCATTAATTTGTTGTGGCTCTGGGTCCGCTGGTTGCTCCACCGCCTCCAACAATAGCACAGCATACCTGTGCGCAACATTGTGCAGGACCCCACATGCCCTCACCATACGACACACATTCTCTGGCCGATACAGTAGCATTCCCACGGTCCTGTCCAGCCAGCGCCACCAGCTTTTCAGCTGCCCAATTGCCTTCTCCACGACTGACCGGGTGCGAGAATGGAGAGAATTGTATCTCTGCTCCCGGTCAGTCTGTGGATTACAAAGGGGGGTCATCAGCCACGTCTTGAGCATGTAGCCGCTGTCTCCTAAGTAATGTAACAATTACCCATGTTTTAAATGAATTATTCTAAGCTGGAAATGTCAAATGCTTTTATTTAAATGCTTTAAATGTGTTACTTACCAAGAAGCCACCCGTCACGCACTCTGCCAGCTTGTAATCTTATCCCAACTATGCTGTTTGTAAGGATGTGCGAATCATTGGGTTGATCCAGGCCACCGTGCCACTACATTAGTAAGGCACATTTTTGCATCACAGATGATTTGCACGTTTATGGAATGAAAGTGCTTTCTATTCACATAAGCAAATTCCTCCTCAGATGGTGCCTTTATAGCAATGTGTGTGCCGTCGATCGCTCCGATTACATTAGGGAAACCGGCTATCGCTGCAAATTGCGCTTTAATGTTTGCCTGGTCAACCGCATCATACGGGAACTTTATAGACCTCGCTGACATGCAGATGATTCCATCCAAAACAGCTGGCATGGCCCGTCTCAAAGATGACTGGGACATCCCCGACCGGTCTGCCAGTTCTCTTTGAAATGAGCCAGTTGCCAGGAAACCAAGCGTTGTCAGCACCTGTAAAGGAACTGGC
This sequence comes from Brachyhypopomus gauderio, assembly GCF_052324685.1. Lineage (NCBI taxonomy): Eukaryota > Metazoa > Chordata > Actinopteri > Gymnotiformes > Hypopomidae > Brachyhypopomus > Brachyhypopomus gauderio. Next base: position 47,026,260 of record NC_135212.1, read on the forward strand.
AATGCGCGACTCCTCGCGTTTCTCTCTCTAAAAACTGGACCCAACTCGGCACAAGAGGACAGCTCTTGGAAATCTGAAACGGCTTATAAGCCAGTCATCATCATGTGCCAAAATATCATAATGGTCACGGAAAACGCGCTCTCTGCGAATTCGGCCATTATCAATGTCTTCCAGTAATGCCAACGCTGCCATCTCCCATAAACTCCAGCACATCATTTAATGCATGTTTATATAATCTAGGCTAAGTGGAAACACGTTGAATGATTATTTCACTAAGGCAATGACATTTGTCACACTTGGAGTACTGCCCAGTGGTTTGGTCAATTGCTGCTGATAAACATCTGAAAAAACTTCAAATTGTACAGAACAGGGCAGCCAGATTAGCTCTTCATTGTTCTTATCGTGTTAATGTGTGTGAAATGCATAGACAATTATCATGGTTAACTGTGGAAGCTAAATTGAAATCTTGTCTTTTGTTATTTATGCATAATGTTATCTGGAAAAATACTCCATATTTCTTTCATGAAAAATTTGTGTTTTCAGGTTTTTGTCATGGGTATAAAACACGTCAAGTGAGCACAGGTCAGCTGGTGGTGCCAAGTCCTAAATCGAATTTTATGAAAAGAACTGTTCTTTATAGGTCTTTCTTGGCTTGGAATATGCTTCCTATAAACGACAGGTTGATAATTAGTAGATTTACTTTTAAAAAGTTACTTAAACAAAATTTGATTAAGCTTATATGAATGTAGGGGTGTTCTCTGTCTCTGTCGTTCATTTTGTGCTTAAGTTTTTGGATTTTTTCTGTTTTGTCTTTTTTGTCTTCTGTTGAATTTGTCTGATTTATGTTAATTTCTGATTGATTGTTTATTTCAATTGATTTTGTTTCTCTGTGGACCCCAGGAATACTAGCGACCACATTGTGGAAGCTAATGGGGATCCTAATAAAGAATAAAGAATTGTCCGATTAATTTACTATTTAATTGTCTGATTAATTTACTTTATTTTAACTAATAAGGGCTTACTGCAATGTGTGCGTGAAGGATATCTTAATAGTTGTAATTTCAATGCATCACCTCTAAGTGTCGCTAATTGACGTACATCTGACCGTTTGCGTGAAACATAGCATACGCAATGTTTTTGTGCATACGCACCGTTCGTACATGAGGCCCCTGCACACCGAGGGCCAGAACTCTATTGGACCATGATACTTGACATGATGCTTTGTGTTTTGTTTTTCTTTATCACGTTCAATTTATAGATATTTGATATCATGAATGTTACCCAGAAAAAGAATATTATGGCAAATTAACCCATAAGATACCACGGTGACAAATATGTTACAAACACTTTAAATGGTCGGTGTGTTCCTTATAAGTTAATCCTTCATTTTAACTCATACTATCCCTAAGTGACACACAGGACACTTCCTGGATGCAGTCATGTGACAGTTGTGAATTTGTTTGTACATGTGACCTCATTTCCAAAATGGTGGTGTGCTTGATTGGCACAATACACAAAATCTGCTCATTTTAAAAATGCCTGATTTTGTTTATAAAAGGTATGTTCCAGCCCATTTAATTATTCTATCTTTTTAATAACATGTCCTATATTACATATATTCTGTTTTGACCCAATTTCTTGAACAAAATTATGAAAAAGAAGTTAGGAAAAGGTTCTTGTGACATATATGTCACATGGGGATTTTAACCTTCAGAGTTATGTAAAATGCCATGTGACATATGTCACAATAAGAAAAATGCTAATAAGAATCAATTAATTCAATTGTTTTCAATCAATATTTTCTGATGATGTTCAATTCAAGGCATATTTAAACAAATATAAACCTAAAATCAAATTAATTTCAGATAAATTTAGTATTAAAATTTATTATTAAACAATTATTGCATAACAGTATATCACTCCATGGTTTTATGTGACATTTAACACAAATAAGACTTTTACTGTATGTTGACCGTATTTCAACATAATTTTAATGATTTGTAGTATGAATTCCAATAAGCGATACAGTGTTCAGGATTTACTCAATATCATCACTGGAGATGACAGTGAGTTTGAGGGATGTGAAGAGAGCTCAGATGAAGACCCTGAAGAACCACAACCACAATTACATCTCTCTCTCTTACACACACACACACACACAGTCACAGACACAGTCCCCCACACACAGTCCCACACACAGACGCTGACACACAGACGCTGACACACAGACGCTGACACACACACAGACGCTGACACACACACAGACGCTGACACACACACACAGACGCTGACACACACACACAGACGCTGACACACACACACAGACGCTGACACACACACACAGTCACACACACAGACGCTGACACACACACACAGTCACACACACACACACAGACACACACACACACACACACACACACAGACACACACACAGACACACACACAGACACAGACACACACACAGACACAGACACACACAGACACAGACACACACACAGACACAGACACAGACACACACACAGACACAGACACACACACAGACACAGACACACACACAGACACACACACACACAGAGTCACACACACACAGAGTCACACACACACAGAGTCACACACACACACAGAGTCACACACACACACAGAGTCACACACACACACAGAGTCACACACACACACAGAGTCACACACACACACACACACACAGAGTCACACACACACACACACACACAGAGTCACACACACACACAGAGTCACACACACAGACACAGCATCTCTCTCTCTCACACACACACAGACACACATACACAGCATCTCTCTCTCTCTCTCACACCCACACACACACAGACAGTCACAAACACACACAGTCACACATACACAGCATCTCACACACACACACACACACACAAACACACACAGTCACACACACAATATGATATAAAAACTGCAAACCGTATAAAATTACATGTTAACAAATACATTTGAAAAATAATATTGTTAGTTTTAACCAGCAGTGTTATAAACGCAAATAAAAGGGAAAATCTGATTTACTAAGAAAAAACTCAAGTCAACAAATCAACTTGATGTATTTTCAGACTAGGAATAAATATACCACAAAGACCCGATGTGACATATTTGTAACATTACAGATCTTTGATACTAAAAGGTAAAATCTCAAAAACAAATTCAGAAATGTGTTCCTTGTAGTCCATTCAGTCGGTTTTCAATCCCACATAATTTTCCATTAAGGTGATCTGGGTCTGGGATCTTATGGGTTAAAGTGGTTCATAATAAATTGTAAACTGAATGGGGTCTATCGTTTAATGGCAATACACAATTGCAATAAATTGTAGTTTAATTGACTACAATTGTTTAATTACAAAATTGCCTACAATTGTTTTTTTTTTTTAACACAAATAACTGGACTGATAAATTGTCAAAATTTGCACAATCATTTGCACCATCAAATTATTATTTTCACATTGTATTATTTTAAGGATTAGATGTACATGATCACAGTTACTGATTTTCTGGTAGCCTATTCCACTCAGCAGTAGCATATTCCATCCAGCAGTGCTATATCGGACTCAGCAGTGGCATATTCCAACCGGGCCATGGTACTGCACTCAGCAGTGTCATATTCCACTCAACAGTGGCATATCTGACTTAGCAGTGGCATATTACGCTCGGCAGCGGCATATCTGACTTAGCAGTTGCATATTACACTCGGTAGTGTCATATTACGCTCGGTAGTGACATATTACGCTCGGTAGTGGCATATTAGCAATGGCATATTACGCTCGGTAGTGGCATATTACGTTCGGTAGTGGCATATTAGTAGTGGCATTTTACGCTGGTAGTGGCATATTCCGCTCGGGTATATCGCACTTAGCTGTACGTTTCCTAAAGGTACACTACTACCTCAGGTAACGTTAGCTTAGCCTTTTAGCCTAATGTTTTTTTCTTTCGGAAACTTTATAAAGTGGGAAAGTCCACTAAAAGTCGAGTATATTGCCCTTAGACAGTGGCATATACCAAAGGACACCGGAAGTGCCAGTGGCACGTGAAACGTCATTTCCTTTTATGCCAGTGGCATAAAAACGTCACATGCCAGTCCACAAAATGCTGCTACCCCTTCTCCACACAAGAGGGTCTTTAAGTAGAGCTTTCAAAGTCTCTTTGATTGGGATATACTGCGCAAACTGTTCCTTATGGTTTTCATCAGTCCCTAAACTAATAGCTTGAGGATGCACATAAGAAAACTTTGTCTGAAAATATTGCCTTCTCAAATACTCAGTAGCAATTGCAGGGCTACAGGATTGATGCAAACTTGTGTCATTTACACTTGTCAAGACATCTGTCAAGTTTGTATTAGCTTGTAGGGCACCTTTAATTTGATTTATTGTGTACTTGTGACCCACATCATTGAGACTGTTTACTTCCTCCACAATCATCTATATAGTGGAGGAAGGTACAAGGTACTTGGCCTGCAACTTCATGGAAAACATGCACACATTTCTCATATATAACCCATTCATATTAACTGGGTCCAGGGTATCCTCAGGCTCATCATGTATTACACTTTCATCTGACTGACACTGAGAAAACTGAAGACTGGCTAGCCACAGAATGAACAAAATGTACATCCAAGACTTGCATAGGTGTAGCATTTTTATGTTTTCTACAAATGTGTGCACTAAAAGATGACCTTGATGAAAATGGTTTGCTGCAACCTTTGAATGGGCACTGCACAACTTTGAAACATGAGACTTCAAATGGTCTAAAAGATCTTTCAGATCAACACATTGTTTCTGGCAATTACATTTTTCACATTTCAGTAAGCCCTGTAATGGTTCATACTCTGGCTGTTTATGGTGGCGATAAATGTGACTTTTAAAGGAGTTATATTTGGTAAACCTTAATTTGCAGCCAACTATACAGCAGGCATATGTACCATGTGTTTCATGCTTATGCAATTCTTGATGATTTACATATCCTTTCACTGTTTTCAAAGAAATGCCACATGTGAAAACTTCAACATGACTCGTCATGCTGCAATCCAAGCTTACTTGAGTGTAATGCTGGAGCGTGGAGACTTCTGGCAGTTGTAATGTTTATTCCAGGAGCCTCAGTTAGCTAGCAAACGTCCCAATTACTGGTACTGCAGCTGTGGGGAAAAAGTGACAAAAGTGAGTTTGCAAATGCTTGAGTCTAGTAAATAAAAATCATAACGGTTAACAGCGGCTAACACAGAATCATCTATGGTTGGTCTAACTTTACCTGTACAAGGACAGCCACAAATACAACCTAACACATTCCTACAAAAATAATGTACATAACCTTCGCAATACGGCTTCCCAAAAAGTTTTGCTAACTTTTCAAATAGCAGATACAACTTAGCTAGTGAGCTATGTTCCCTAGCAAGGTGCTAAGTCCCCTAGCAAGGTGCTAAGTCCCCTAGCAAGGTGCTAAGTCCCCTAGTAAGGTGCTAGGCCCTTGGCTAGGTGCTATGTTCTTTAGCTAGGTCCTCCGGCTAGATGCTAGCTAATTAATGTAACGTTAACCAATATAATGCGCTGTTTTTGGTAGGCAATCAAAATGTACACCCCTAAGTAGGATTCAGACGTTTGCAATATTTTATTCGAGTACTTAAGTTCTTAGTTTACCTCACAAACGCGATGCTCTCTCTCCTGGAACACGCGTGAACAGTGCAGCTGCTGTCTCCATTATGGTTTGCTTCCCGGTGCAACGAGCTTTTGACTCTGATTGGCTGCAAATCAATTGCCCAGAAAATAATTTGCTAAAAACAGAAGTGTTCAGCATTCTGTCGGCAGAATTCGTTTGACATTTATTTCCAATCAAATTCACATTTAAAATAAACAAACAAATAAAATATTATATAAGAATTATTTATTATGCATAGAATCATTTTTTAAATATATAGACTTAAATTAACCCTATAAGACCTGACACATAAAATAATCATTTAAAAATTCCAATTTATTTAAAATCATGCATTTTTTTGTTAACCTTTAACTAAAAATCACAATTTTTTTATTTTTGGATAACATATATCCTTAATGTATCACATATGATAAAGTAGGGATTTGCGTTTACGTATGGAATCTATTTAAACATTCTATAAAACAATGTGTCTGTGATTTCTGTGATACTGGATGCAGCATTTATTCTCTTTTATTCTCTTTTATTTATTATATCAGTTAAAACGTTTTTAATGAAAACAGATTTCATGAAGTTAACAAAATAATTTTCAAACAAGTCTTTTTCTTTCAAAACGTAAAATCTGAGCCAACACATCCTGTACACTCAATATTTTGTACATCTAAAGGAAAAAAATAGAATTTCTGTAATATAAATAATAGTTAGAAGCCTTGCTTAATGTGTATTACTTTTTTTCTAATGTATTATTTGAATTGGCATATTTATGTATTTATTTATCAACATTCAACAAATAACTAATTGCAATAATACCTGGAGAATCAAATCTGATACGCATATTCTCAAACTCAAATTAGGATAATTTGTGTTTTTTTAAAACATCAAAAAGTTATTTTAGTGCCCTTAATGCTCATATTCACATATGTAATAAACTTTATATTTGTATCATACCTTAGACTGCCTAAATTGATCACAATTCGCTTGAAACTTTCCCACAACTCCTCACGATGCTAGCTGCCAAAACTCTATGGTACAAAAAACCGCATTCAAACACTTGTACTTCACTCATTGTCCAATGGGGGCTCAAAAACAGTTATTGGAAGAGATGTACATTTCTATTGGTAATTTTTTATGCGATAGCTTTTGAAAGAGATGGGTCCAAATATCACTTATCATATATGATATGGAAGGCTTTACAGGGTTAAGAGTATTTTATATTATAATATGAATTTTACATGAAGGTATTCACAATACGATGGAAGACCATGGCCCAATTCCAGGCCTGTTGCTCTGTTGCTATAAATATATATATAACATATATAAACATGTTTGTACAAACACACATACATATATTAATTTATGTTCTGTTTTGGATGCTGATGATATCCTGGTAACCCAGTACAAATCAGTATAGACAAGCTAAGAACAATATTGGCAAATTTGCTTTCAGTATTTTTCATTTTGAAAGCTGTTTGCAGGTTGTTACTTGGACTTGAAAGTGCCTGTAGATAACAGTAGATAACAATTTTTATAACGTGAAAATCACATATTTAACATGTCAAAACTTAAATTAAAACATGCATCAATGTTGTCTTGTAATATTTCCTTGCAATTATGCATTTTATTAACAGTATTGTAATGTATTGACAGTGATATATCACCATAACAAAATATATTTTTGTAAAATTCCAGAAGATTCTATTACTTTGTCTCAATAAGATTAATCAAGATTACTTTCTTTTTACAGTTTGTTTAGTTAAAATTATTATATAAAAATAGTTTAAAAACAGATTTATAATGTATTTAATTTATAGAGATTTTTCTTGTTAAATCACATGACATTTTTAAATAAACAGTTTGTTCTGGTAATTGTAATACACTTTCCCTGCCATTTTAAAATACAGGAAAAATTGTAAAATTTATTGGGAAAAACTTGTAAAAAACCTGTTTTTTTTTTTTTTTTTATAAGCATCTCCAGGTCTCCAGATCTGAACCTGATCGAAAATCTGTGGAGACACCTGAAACTCTGTGTTGCCCAGCGACAGCTTAGAAACCTCAAGGATCTGGAGAAGATCTCTATGGAGGAGTGGCCCAAAATCCCTGCTGTAGTGTGTGCAAACCTTGTAAAGAACTACAGGAAAGATCTTACTTCTGTAATCGCAAACAAAGGTTTCTGTACCAAGTATTAAGTTTTGTTTTTCTGATGTATCAAATACTTATTTCCTGCAATAAAATGCAAATTAATAATTTAAAAGTCATTCAGTGTGATTTTCTGGATTTTGTTTTTAGATTCCATCACTCACATTTGAAGAGCACCTATGATAAAAATTACAGATTTCTACATGCATTGCAAGTGTGAAAACCAGCAAAATCTGCAGCGTATCAAATACTTGTTAAAGTCAAAGTCAAATTTATTTATATAGCGCTTTTCACAACACACGTTGTCACAAAGCAGCTTTACAATCGTATGTGTCAAGATCCCTAATGAGCAAGCCAAAGGCGACAGTGGCGAGGAAAAACTCCCTATAGGGTGGGGATTAGGAAGAAACCTCGGGAGGACCAAGACTCAAAAGGCAACCCATCCTCCATTGGGCGGCCCGTTGGTCGCAGGGTAGTTCCACAGCAAAAGGCTCCTGTTCCCCGGCCAAGCAGCCTCACTGTAATCAATTTCTGTAGTTTTCACAGCATTATTACTGTAAATGATCAAATTCTTACTATAGAACCTGTTTACAGCATGTTACTGTAGTTTTTACAGCATTATTACTATAAATGATCAAATTCTTACTGTAGAACCTGTTTACAGCATGTTAGCCTACTGTAAATCTGCAAAGCATCATGGTCAAAATGTTCTCCGTGTTCTCCGAAACGATAGGTGGCAATAGGTGGCAGTGGAGAATAAAAAACCTCTGCAAAACTGGGGAAAGAACATTTTTACCTGACCAGAGACCGTATATATACACCAGGCATCAAACATAAATATGGCTTTGCAATGTTGTCCGAAATGATATGTGATAGTATAAAGAAACACCCCTCAAAAAAAGGGGAATGAACATTTACTTGACGCATTTTAATGTTGCTTAGTGTTTCAGGTTTGAAAAGTGCTGGAATTTAGGCTAAAGTACATTAAAATGTTGAAATTACGTTAACAAATACGAGCCTCTTGTAATTCCAGGACGAAACATGAGAGAACGTGAAGACGTTAAGATTGGGCGTTTTGAAAATAAACCACCATTAAATAATGTGATGAAAAAGCGAGTTATTTCGAATCATTTCGAGTATATGTATTAATATTTAACTTAATTATGTTTATCGTGCTGGAAAATATTGAAATGGACCTTTAAAGTGCCGTACAAGTGCTTTAATTCCACCTTGTAAAGGTGTATGAACCCGGCAAACGTCTTTGTCCATCGCGCTGAAGCGCGGCGCGCGCGCGAAGTTACAAAATTCGAGAGGAGCGCGACAGCGCGCGAGGCCCTCGCGCACGGGCGGAGCCACAGCGATTACGTCATTTTCGCCGCACGGACCCTCACGCCGCTCGCGGCACGTCAAGTATAAACCAGGCTTAAGTGCGACAGCATACAGGGAGAAAAAAAGAGTGATCGTACTACAATGGATCAATCATCTATGAATACTGAACTCTAATACTGAAGTTTTAGTTACTTAAAGAGTTAAAGTTGTTTAAAGTATACTTAAAATACACTTTTTGCACTAGCCTTTTTTAACTTCTAAATGTGAATTCCAGAGTGCACTACTATTATTTATGTTAATTTATATTAATGTGCAATTATTTATTTTTCTGTTTTAATGTGGTAGGGACTACACCTTTTATTTATTTGACATTTGTGAAACAAAATACAATATTCATTTGTTTGTTTATAAAAAATAAATAAAAAGCCTTTAAAACGGAAATGAACACAGTATCTGACTTTGGTATCGAAAATCGTATCGAATTTCAATACTTTTTAAAGTATCGTATCGAAGTTGTAATTCTTAGTATCGTGACAACACTAGTCCGCCCCTGCATTCATCCATCTCTGATTTGTTTTTCAGGTTTGTTGTTCCTGCCATCAGTGCTAATCTAGCAAGAACTGACACTCTGGCTACTGCAGGTTGACACTTTCGTGAGGCTAGCCACATAATTCTTTTTGGAGAGGCACTTGAATGCTTTAAAAAATTATTATATTATATATATATACAGTCATGCCCAAAAGTATTCATACCCCTGGCAAATTTTGACTTAAATTTAATTTTATTTAGAAATTGTATTTTTGACTGGAAATGACACAGGCATCTCCCAGGAGATAATACGATGATGTACAAGAGGCATCATTGTGGGAAAAAATATTTCTCAGCTTTTATTCACATTTGAACAAAAAATGGCATGTCCAAAATTATTCATACCCTTTGAAAACTGTCACAGTATATAGGAAAATCCAAAGTTCTATACCATTCCAAATAGTCCAAGCTGTTTTAAAGCATCCTAATTACCCTGATTCATTGGGAATAACAACTCCAGAATGTTTTTTTTTTCCCTCAGGGCAAATTTTATTAGATCGTTTGCCAAAGTGGACAGTCTTTTTCACTGCCTGCTAAGCCCTCCTGAAGCCAGAACTAGTGGACACAGGGAGAGGCCTTGAGGAGCCTCTCCCTCGGTCTGCAGAGCTCTGACTCTCTGGGTTGCTTCTGCTGGGGCAGGATGAGAGTTCTGCTCTATTGGCTGAGCTTTTGTCTTGGTCCTCTTGGCCGCTGCTCTCTTGGCTCCTGCAGTGCTCGTGGTTCTTCTTCCAACTCTTCCACCATCGTCCCAGCGTTCTCTTCTCAGAGCTCTCAGGTTTTCCATCTTTTTTCTCAAACGCTCTATCCACCATTTGCTTCACCTTCAGGCGGCATGAAGCCTTATCCCTTCTCAACTCTTCCTGATCTCTCTTCCTTTCATCCCCCATCCTCTTAATTTCTTGCTCCATTAGAAGATTTACATCTTCTACATTCGACTTCATCTTCTCAAACTCTTTCTGACATTCCGTCAGTGTTTTTCTCTCCCTCTCCCACTCTTGCTGCCTCACCTTCTCCCTTTCTTTGAGCTTTGATCATCTTGGATATTATTCTCAATTCTCATATACAACATCTCCTGCTGTTCACGCAGTGTCTGTGTGTCATTCTTTGTTTGTTCCTGTCCACTTCTTCTCAGATTTTCACTTTCCATCGCATTCTTACTGCACTCCATCTTCTTTCTTATCCCACTCTTCACTGTCCACTACTGTATTAATTGGTTGAATGTTCAGCTGTGATGCTGTACAATTTCTCCTCTTTCTTTTTTATTTTATTTTTTTATTCTCAGGGCAAATTTTATTAGATTGTTTGCCAAAGCGGACAGTCTTTTTCACTGCCTGCCAAGCCCTCCTGAAGCCAGAACCAGTGGACACAGGGAGAAGCCTTGAGAAGCGAGATCGGATCAGGTCAGTCTTTGTCACTGCCTGCCAAGCCCTCCTGAATCCAGAACCAGTGGACACAGGGAGAGGCCTTGAGGAGCGAGATCGGCTCAGGTCCTCCAGGTGGTGCAGGTCTTGACCTTCCAGACGCAGCTTTTCCCAGCTCTGCTCAACAGCCTTCAGATATCTCATGTACTGGCAGTACTCCTTCCGAGAGCACAGCACCTTCTCATCATGAGTAATGAGGCCGTGTTTAAGAAGTAGCCTTTTTCTGCTTGGCTGGCTAAAGAATCCCTTCAGGTGAGGATCATGCAGATTGCAATAGGTCCAGTCTTTAAGAAGTAACCTTTTTCTGCTTGACTGGCTAAAGAATCCCTTCAGGTGAGGATCATGCAGATTGCAATAGGTCCAGTCTGTCAGGTTCATGTAGGGATCCCACAGGTCAAATGTTGGGAATGGTTGTCCAAGTCTCTCTCCCAGTTTGCCCCTGTAGTAGAGCTCAGAAGGTCTGGAAGGCCCTGGAAGACACTTGCCTTTCTTCATGCTTCCAACTGTGCCAATCTTGTTACATTTCATTTTCTTCATATCCGTAGTTGTGGTAGTCTCTTTCTCAACAAATATCTTACTGGTGTCCACTGCCTTGCCGACGGCCTTATATACACGTCGGGTTATGTTGTGTTAATGTCGTTACTATAGAAAAGGAATTCTACTAATTAACAACGTCATGTATTGTGACGTCATTTCAGGTTTGCCAACTCTCACGCATTGAGCGTGAGACACACGCATTTGACTATCTTCACACACTCTCATGCCACAAATCCGATTTCTCACGCCGAAGAAAAAAAAATCTAGTTTATTTACCTCTGATCCATATCTATGATTCAATGAGTTACTAGTTTGCTCTGGCGCCAACCACTGGCGATCGATCGATCACGATATAATACTTAATTTGTGTCCATTTTACACCCCCCCCCATTCAGTGTGATTTTCTGGATTTTGTTTTTAGATTCCATCACTCACACTTGAAGAGCACCTATGATAAAAATTACAGATTTCTACATGCATTGCAAGTGTGAAAACCAGCTAAATCAAATAATTGTTCTCCTCACTGTATATATATATATATTAGAGAGAGAGAGAGAGAAAGACACTCTACTCTGTTAAGAAGGATTTTTCCAGAGAGCAGTGTTCTGGCTATGGCTATGAAACATATATAACAGGAACAAAAATAAAATAAAATACAAAAACTAGAAATGGGAAAACAAATACATACTGATTAATATACTGTGACTAATATCTTAATATATATCATGACTGAGAATGTACTAGGACTGATATTTAATATCTTAATATATTTGTTAATATGTATCATATACATTTTTGTTTAAGTGTAATAAGGTGTAAGCCTTAGTGATGGGATTTTCGGCTCTATTTTGAGATGCGGCTCTAATGGCTCTTCTTACTGTGGAGAGCCGGCTCTTTCGGCTCCCAAACGGCTCCCCATATATATTTTTTACATTATTAATTAATTAATAGCTTAATACTAATTTTATAACATTTTGTTTCATTATTGACATTGTTAAGCACTTGTGATGAGTAAAAATGCTGCATAACAATGCTTTATAAATAAAACTTTTATTATAACCAATTATTAAATGATCACAAAATAGTACCAAAATAGAACGCAATACAGCTTGGTCAATTGCCTGCCGTTTCCACAAAAAAAGTGGAGATAACTTTTTTTCAGTGTTTTCCCACCACATTATTAACTGAAATCTGCGTGTGATTGGTCAGATGTGTTGAGCACACGCTTGACATGCGGGCAGTGGAGACATTCTTTGCAGTGTTGTCCGAAACGATATGTGGTAGTATAAAGAAACACCCCTCAAAAACAAGGGAAGGAACATTTACCTGACGAATGTTGCATTGTGTTCCAGGTTTGAAAAGTGCTAAAGTAGGTTAAAGTACTTGAAAATGCTTGAAAATGTAACTGTATTTTGTTTCACAAAAATAGCTGTCTGACTGAATCGATGTGATATAAAAAGCCCAATTGTTTCGAATCATTTCGAGTATATGTATAAATATTTAACTTAAGTTTAAGGTGCTTGGAAATATTGAAAATGGACCTTGAAAGTGACGTTCAAGTGCTTGAATTCCACCTTGTAAAGGTGTATGAACCCGGCATACATAACTTTGTTCATTGCGCTGAAGAGGTGCACGACCTTGCTTCGCACTGGGGTCCTTACGCAGGGGCGGAGCCACCGCGATTGCGTCATTTTCGGCGCACGGACCCTCGCGCTGGTCGCAAACTGGCACAAACTGAGGAAATAAACTCTCCGCTCTCTACCACTGGCAGAAGCAGAGCAATAGGCGCAAGGAGAGGGAGAGACAGTGAGGCACCGAAGGACAAATAAAAACGATGTTGGAAAAAACTGTGGCACTTGCAGAGCACAAGCGCAATACTGAAGGAAAAAGCGGCTCCCAAATAGGATCCTAAAACGGCTCCCATTGCAGAGCCGGTTCCAATCGTTCACTTCAAAGAGCCGGCTCTTAGAACCGGATCGTTCGCGAACGACACATCACTAGTAAGCCTAAAACCTTTCAACTCCAGGTTCAAATCTCACTCCAAGTGTGAGTGAGAGTTAACTACATGGGGTTGACGCGAACTTAATAGGCTTATCTATCTACCTATTTTTCACAAGAGCTTGTGGCTTGTGGTAAATGTACGATCTGGTAAATGTAGGGGTAAATGTACACTCTTCTGTCTTGTCCCCGGTGTAGATAGCACTAGGTCCTGCGTCACAACATGAATGAAGATCATTCGTATGAATGAACGCAATTTGGCCTATATATATATATATAGATATAGATATTATCTCCCGACCCCCCCCCCCCCCCCCCCCCCTCAAAAAAAAAAAAATCCTCGGATCTACACGATTCACGCAGGTCACCCTTTTCAACTTCAAAACAGCTAATTTCGCCGAAAGGTGACAGATTTTCATGCCTTCGATGTTAAAAGGAACACACTGCAGAATCTTAGAGATGATCTGTCCACTTATCCTAAACATCCAGGTGTTTAATCAAGGACCCAATGAAAGTGAAGAATTCAAGTTTAGAACCAAGTCTAAATTCTCAATATGGTACAGTTTACTCATACTGACTCCACTCCTAAATATCAGATTTAAACATGCAGCCCTGCCAACAGAAGCCCCACCTACAGGTCCCAAATGCATGCTTTCATTTACACATTTATGGTGCAATCACACCACAGAAAAAACAAACAGCAGCGGATTAATGGAATTAAATTGTTCAGTGCATGATTTATTTAGGTTTGCTCATTTTGTCTTTAAACCAAGAACAAACAAACAAATAAAAAGACAATACAGAATGATACATAAGGTCAAAGTGAAGGGTTGTCGCGTAGGCATCAGCATGAGGTCCTTGCAACACCACGTGACAATTACCGCGCACAGACGATAAATTAAAAACGTTACTTATATTAAACACATTTATAGATTGCATTGGCTCAAGGATGACAAGTTTACATGCCAAGCCCTTACTTGATATATATCCCCCCCAAAACAACTGTGTGTGTTTTCTTCATAAAAATGCAGCTTGACTGTATGGGCTTGTGAAATGGAGCCCAGCACTGCAAACCACCCGTTTCCTCATGTACACAGCTCCCCAATCAACTGTACAGCTCTACGTCCTTGACCATGTGGCAGGGGGATGGGGGAGGGGCCGGGGTGATGTCCAGCTTACGGGAGCACCAGCCACCAGTATGGAAGGTACATGTGAAATTTCCCACCTGCACGGTTTACCCGAGCACTCTATGGATGGTGAGGAGTCTTTCGGGAATTTGGTGGAAAATTGTGGTAACATTCTGGATGGCTGTAGAAGTGTAGCATGCACGTTATAGAGCTACGCGGCATACACGTAGTACGAATGGTGCTGGATAAATACCAGTGAGCGGGTTATGGCCGACAGTGAGATGCAAGGGACCTGGACTAAGGAAAGTTTTTCTGCTACTTCTCCAGAGGAGAGACCAAAATCATCTCAGGTGATAAAATACACGATCCGTAAAATACACACAACAATCGTTTGATCTTGCATGAAGACAGATTATAAATACAATGCCTGAACTTTGCCTGCACGCCTTCACTTGTGGGAAGTCATTGGATAAAGCTTTTGAATTCTGAAGGTGTACCATACCATGAGAATAAAGGAGGACGTTCAGTGTTGTGCAATTATTCTAGTTCTGCAGTTCAATACGTGAAAAACTAAAAAAATTGTGCACCAATCATATGGTTTACCTACATCAGTTTTATCCCAAAACGTGTCCCAAATATTTTCTTTAAGTCTGATGTCCACAAATCAAATTATGTTTACCAAACTATTAGACCTCTATTCTGTATAAAATATATCATTTAGGTAGTGATAATGTTTTGAAGATCCTATCCCCCAATCCAGCTCTCTCGGACACCTCAGACTAATGTCTTAACAAATGATTAATTAAGCTCTACTTCATGACTGGACAAGGGGGTTGACAGCTGCACATTAGGACAGGAGCAATGGAAGAAGTGATTACATTCTCAAATATTAGGCGCTATGGAAGAGTATATGCCTGTTTTTTTTTTTTTACATGGCTTTCACTTTAATTTGCTTCATCTTCATTTGCTTCTTTTCCATTTTTTTCTGCTCTCGGCGCTGAGCAGCCTCCTGCAAAAGACGGAGAGATTAATTCCAGCACATCGTTACATTCTCACAGTTCACACACTTATACTATATCTCTGCCACACCTCTAGGCGGCGCTGTCTCTCGGGGTCTTCTTCGTTCATGATCCTCTCCTTCTCAGCTCTCCTCTTCTCCTCCCGCCGTGTCTGCGCCGCCTCCTGCCTCTGAGCGTGAGTTTGCTTCAGAAAGTTCTCCTCCACGCGGGCACGGTTCCTCTCGGACTTCATCTTTCCCTGCACACGTTCACAGAAACACACGCCCACACACATCATTAAATAACGTGTTAGATGGTCCACTGGGTGCATGTCTGTTAGTGGGCGAGGGCTCACCTCTCTGTTGAGGCGGAGCTTCTTGACTTTGTCGATACTGTAGATCACCATGTTCATAAGAGGCAGCAGGCTATCCATATCTTTGGGAGACGTGTTACCCATCCCAGGCACTACACACACATACACACAGAGTTGCTGTATACAAAATCAGCCCATTAATATTATGAGCAATAATGCAGAGGAAAGGCCATTTATGTAGATTTTTAATTGTGACCTTTTTACTAATAAATGACTGGATATTTACTACGGCATGCCGAGCATGATCAGAGAAGCAGCTGTCGCAGGTCATTAACAGTAATAGTAGTGGTTCAGGTTACGATGATTTACAAAACTTACTCTTTATACTGCTCTGGATGTCTGCCTTGAGACACTTAACTAAATTTGGCGTGTTTCCTTTTTTAGTGACAAATGTTTTAAGATACCGTTTTCATAATGGCTTTGCATTGCATTGGTGGTGGTGTTGGTGTTTCAGCATTCTGGATTATTAGTGTGTAGGCTTATTATGTTGCCCTTGTGTGGTCTGGGAGAGCTGTGAAACCTTTGGTACCCCGGGAAACAAGAATAGAAACGTTTTCATAATTTTGGTATTGACCCGGTACAAAGTATCGGTTCTTGTGACCTCTCTAGTCTAAATAACATTCTGATAAATGATTGTATAGTGAATCTTAAAGAATCAAACTCAGAAACTACAGTAGGCAGATGATTAAGGGATTACGTTTACAGCATATGACAGATGCTCGTATCCACAGTGATTTGCAGGTGTAAACATTTGGAATTAAACATTTATTTTTATATGTGCCCAAAGGTATCAAACGTAACCATGTCTACCAGCATGATCTATGAGCTATACTACAAGAGCAGGCTTGGAAGCTTCTCTCACCATTAAATGTAAACAGTAGTGTTTTCTTAGTCTCAGGGAGCTTCAAGGGCTGGCCCTCCCTGAAGAAAAACAAACATCACCATAACTTTAGAAAATAAATCAAATCGGTTTTAGTTAAATACATAAACAGCAAGAAATATGGAAGCATCAGCAATGCAATCACTTACTCTTGCATAACTTTTGGACCAGAAAATTGGTCAGAGAAATGGATGGACTCAATCTTCTCGGCATTGTTGCTGATGTAATGAACCATCTAATAGAGAGGAGGTCAGAACCAACAAATCAGCAAGCACTAGAGGATCTAATGGTGTGAAACAACAGAACTCAGAAGGTCATTAGTTCTGGAACGTCCAGTGGTCCAAAGGGGCGTGGCTCAAACCACAGTAGGAGAGACCCTGCCTCCGCACTGCCAACCTTGTTATCCATCACTCCATCTGTGACCTCGCCCATCTCTGATAGGATGGCTAGAGATTCAGGGAGGCCGTACTTTGCACCCGACTTGGGCTTATCTCCGCAGAACTCACTCTGGACAAGAACAAAGATGTCAAAGGGAACAACAAAATAAAAAAAAACAGAAGAAAAACCAAAATATTAAAAAAACCCAAAAGATGTTAAATGTTATAACACATGTCTAAATATATTTGTCCAAAGGACAATGGTCCAGCACTTCTTACCAGGTCCTGCATCTCCTTCTGCAGCCGACCCAAGGCCTTCCGATTGCCCAGAGCAAATACAAACGTGTCCATGTCCTCATCGGTCAGTGTCACTTTGACTTGCTGGAGACAGGACGGATACAAAACAAATAACTCTCTTTTCAAACTGCAGCACAGCACAACTGCTCACGGTTCATACCCACCACTAGTTCATACCCACCACTTGGTCACAGGTTGGCCTCATCATCCTTGCCAGCACATTCAGCAGATCCTGTCTTTTAAGAAACTGTAAAGTACACAAAGATAATCCAATTCAAGCATTTAGAAGGGCTGCAGAATGAACACGGGACAATAAGAAGTGTTGACACACACACACACACTACCTTGAGCTGAATGAGCATGCCTTCACAGCACACGCGCCCTGAGCACCACAGGTTGTAGATGTGCTCGTTCTCCTGGTTCAGCTTCCCTGTGCTAGTGGCCTCTTTACTCGTGCCATCATCACCTATACGACATGCAGCAGTGAGTCAGCAAACCCAGCAATCCAGTGAGCTCAGAGTCCCGGGGCTTATATTCTAGTATTTATTACCGTTTTATACACAGTCCAGCACCCAGAAGACATTTCTGAATAAGTGAATACGACATAAACAAATGCATAACAAATGCACATATAATGCATATAATAAGTGCCAGAGAATTTTTTTAAGGGATAAATGGAGACTATCACTATAGCAGTGACGGAGATGGAGAGAAAGCAGTAGTGTAAGGGAGTGTGTTGGGGTGACGTTCTTACCAACAAGAGCAAAGTTACTTTCCAGCAGCTCCCTGTGGGAGTTGAACCAGGCTTGAGCGAGCCTGCTGTTCTTGTTCTTGCCAACAATGTAATTCATGATGTATGCTAGGAGGCCTGTGACCATCAAGATCTCCATGTAGTAGCTCTCCCAGCTGTTCTGCAGGTGTGCCGGGACCTAAAGCACGAAAAACACTCAGTCGACGTGTCCGTCTGAGGAGCTACGAATGGTACACGTGAATGTATTTTACCTCTCGGTAGATGAGTGTGTCTTTGAAGGATGGGTTGGATTTTTCATATCCCTCAAATTCCTCGTTGTCATACTTGCTGTACATGTCCTGATCCTGTGGTAGCAATGGTAAAAGAAAAATCAAATTAAAAAACATGAATCAATAATTAAATTTGGGCCCTATTCTGGCTGTAAGCCCAACTGTAATGTTCCTATTAATTTATTTCCCTTTAGAGAAGTTTTGTAATCGGCCCATGTTCTTATAGCAGCTTTAAAAATTCAGGCATGTTATTTTTATTTATTCAACTCAATAAGCAATGAAACAATTCAATAACAGGAAACCCAAGTACCAACCCTCCCCTTTCAACCTCACTCTGAACGCCCATGGCATTCACCTGTGTATCTGCGTCCTCAAACTCATCCTGCCCTTCCTCGATCTCCACTGTGGCTTCATCCTCATCATCTTCCACAGGCGTGGACGAAGGCGCTGGCCTCGGGGGAGGTTGGCTGTCTGCTTCTGCCGGCTGGTCTTCACCCACGTCCTCAAACTCAGCAAAGTCATTGTCATCGAACTCGGTCAGGTCCTCACTGTCATCAAAGTCGTCGTTGTAGCGCCCCCTGGTGTCTGGCAGGGCCAGCAGCAGGAGGAGAGCAGGGAGCAGTAAGAGACAGCTCCTCATGGCTCAGCCTGCAACAGGAGAAATATACATTTTAATTACATTGTAAATATAATAAAAGAGAACACAGACAGATACCAAAAATTGGATTTGAGATTTAAGATTTAGGGAAGGGCAGTTTCAGGTATTATACCGATGCTGGAACTGAGCAACTGTCAGGAACAGCTGGTCAGATGTCATAGCTGTGAGTACATGTGAGTGTTTCTTCACTGTTCACCTAAGATTAACTGAAAACAAGAACAAAGGCCCCTATCCCTACATGCCCCCCTCCTGTTTTTGGTAAAACAGAGGAATAACCACACCCAATGTAGTGTGAGGTTCAGCAGAGATGTAAACTCCAGACAAGTAAGATTTGTTAGTGACCGTTTGTTGTGGAGTGCAGATTTGTAAGAATCACAAATAGATTAACATAACATGTGCATTCAATAAGTAAATATGAAAGGCAACAAGTACCAAATAATTTACATGTTATTAACTGTTCTGGAGTTGAGGATAAACATTCCTTGGACAAACCACTATCATAAATTTCACTGTTAATTTCAGCAAATTGAGGTGGCTTGGTTTCATCACAGCTTGAGTTTCCTGATTGAGTTTACAAGATATAGCTTCTGGTCAAATTATGTACACATCTTCCTGAATATTAACCACAGTTAGGACAAATATCTCAGGTAACAGCATAAACTAGTGAACCCACCAATCACTGCACGTCTCTGCTGAACTCGCTAGCTAGCAGCCGTTTAGTTAAACATCCATCCAGCTAGTACATGTAGCACAGCCGTCTGGTCACGCTGCCAACTCCCACCTTTGTGCGACGATACGTTTGGCCAACGCGCCGGCCAACACTGCACTTACACCGAACACCGACCGAGTTCAGCTCCGCGACTAACCCCAGACACGGAACAGACACGCGGCTAACGCTGGCTAATCCCGAGGAATTAGTCGCTGGCCAACGAAAATGTTGATCAGCGTGTCATCTACACGTTAGCCAATTAACTAGATCATTCAAAATTATTTAACTGGTTCATATTTTCTCGAGTTACGGGTCAACCACTACTAAAAGTGTTTACGACGTGCCACAAGCGGCTAGTCGGCCTCGCCCTGGTTGCCCGGTGATGAAACCTCACGCGCCAGCCGCAGGCAGCAGGCTAACCTGTTAGCCGACTAGCTAGTAAGACTGGTTCCAGCGCGGCGGCTAGCTAACGAAGACCCGAACCCGTGTGAAAAAATTGCGACGCCGGTGACTGGCCATGTTTTGACGATACTAGAATTTTTTTTTGACAATTTACCTTAAAAAATCACGCGTTGTAGAACAGGTGCTTATTGCTGGGCTCGACACATTTAAGGCTCAGCCCCCACAGGTCGAGTCCGTCCCAGAAGTATTTGCCGTGATAAATATCATAATAAGAGTCCTAACTAGCGTAAATACCGAAAAAAATATTCTAAGAATTTGATACACCGAAATGACTCACGTGGATTCATTCTGACTAATATAAGTTATTTAGTTAGATACTTATCTATCTGGATATTTACATTTTACGGCATTTGGCAGACGCCCTTATCCAGAGCGACTTACATGTTTATCTCATTTTTTTATACAAGTGAGCAATTGAGGGTTAAGGGCCTTGCTCAGGGGCACCTCAGTCATGGCCTCAGATCTGGGAATTGAACCCACGACCCTCCAGTCACAAGACCAGTTCCCTAACCGTCAGGCCACGACTGCCCGACTGGATAATTCTGCATTAACAATTTCAAAATGCTGCCAACTTTAATTCACGTAATAACGGAGAATAAAATCTAATATTAATAGAATACTTTAATTATTTAATCCGTTATAGCCTAATATCTCACTCCGCTTTTAAAAGGCGTGCGTTTATCGTTTGGACTTTTACGGGCAGGACTTTTACGTTGAAGTTGACCGGGACGGTTCGATCAAAACCTTAACCGGACTCCGTTTATGGTTTTAGCTTGCCGACGAGAAAAGGCCCGTGGAGGTTTTATGGACCTACACTGACAAGAACCACGTTGTTTTATTATGCTGTGTAATATCCGAGCGCAAGTGAACCAGGACCGACGTGTACACGCTAGCTAGCTAACCTAGTTAACGCCAGTTCACCTTTATAGCCCAGAGACTGTTGTGATGACATTCCCTTTGTCTGGAGTAACGGGACGCGGGGTCGCAGTTTCACCGTAAAACAGACATTTTTAAGTTCTTTTTGGGGACTTTCTTTAACTGACCCGCATTGTTAGGTTCTCGCTTATCTCGACCCGATCGTTCTCCCCCGAAATGTCGCTCCACGGTAAGAGAAAAGAGATCTACAAGTACGAGGCGCCGTGGACGGTGTACGCCATGAACTGGAGCGTGAGACCCGACAAGCGCTTTCGGCTGGCGCTGGGCAGCTTCGTGGAGGAGTACAACAACAAGGTACACGGTTCCGTCGGGGCGAGAGCCTGTCACGGTGTCTTAGAGAAACTCGTTTGCCCTCATCTGTGTCCTCTGGCCCACTGCTACCAGATTTGCAGACGGGCGGCCTTGTACGTTTGTCGTTGCAAACTGGCTGGAAAGACCGTCGTGTGTGTTGAGAACGCAGTTGGTCAGTTCACGTCTCACCGCTCCGACATGTCTGGTGCAGGTGCAGCTGGTGGGACTCGACGAGGAAAGTTCGGAGTTCGTGTGCCGGAACACGTTTGATCACCCGTACCCCACGACCAAGATCATGTGGATCCCTGACACGAAGGGGGTCTACCCAGACCTGCTTGCTACCAGCGGAGATTATCTGCGTATCTGGAGGGTCTGTAGAACTGCGTAGTTGTCGGCGTGTCGTCTTCTCTCTTCCTCGTGTATTTTAAATACACCGGTTCCTCTCCTGTCTCTCTCCTTCAGGTAAACGACACGGAAACTCGTCTTGAATGTCTTCTAAACAATAACAAAAACTCAGACTTCTGCGCACCTCTAACTTCTTTTGACTGGAATGAAGTTGACCCCAATCTTTTAGGTAAGAACACTATCACAAGTCTTAAGTCTGTAATTCAGTTTTTTTGTTCATGTGTGCAAATCTGTTTATGCTATACATTTTCACTGTGTACATCTTCCATTGAATCTCTTTTTTTTTATTTTATTGGCCCTTAGGCACTTCCAGCATCGACACTACTTGCACCATCTGGGGGCTAGAGACAGGGCAGGTACTGGGGAGAGTCAACCTGGTGTCGGGCCACGTTAAGACCCAGCTCATCGCCCATGACAAAGAGGTTCGTGTCAGACAGACAGACTCCTAGGCAACTAATGTGTTTGTGGGGGCTGGAAAATTTCTGCTGAAGTAGTGAAATCCTTTTGAGGTATTTAACTTGCACACCTTATAAACTTTGTTGGAATTGTTTCCTATATCGAAAACTTCTTAATCAGGTATACACACATGTACACACACATTTCAGCAAATGACTCCAGTGTATTATAGTCGAAGAACTAGAGCAAGAATTTTAAGTGTTCACTTGCACAGTTGATGAGACTCCTCTCTGAAATTGATAAATTATTTATGTCTTCTTTCTTTGGAAAACGTATAATACTTGTTTAAGGGTGTTTTCACATTTAGAGTTTTTTGTCCAGACCCAATACTGCTTGTTCCCCATGTTTGGTATGTTTGTCCAGTAAGAACGCTGTTTTTGAGCCCTGGGATCAGTATATCTGATCTTCCTGTAATTGGTGGTATGGAGTTGCTTCAATCCACAATTCATAGGGTTTGCGTGTTGGTTCATTGTGGGGTTGTGTTATTTTTGGTTAATTTTTTAAACGCTTTAATTTAGGGTGCCACTTGGGCATTCAGGTTTTTTATAGTGTGGACATGATTGCAGTGTATTTTATATGGACTAGCCATATGAGGGTCTTATTGTATAACATTATGTCACAGAACTGGAACAGTTTTATTGTATTAAGCTGACCTTTGCAGAGCAAGTTCATCTAGTAAGAGCATTGTGGCAAAATCCACATCTCCTGTGCTGGCTAGCATGGCTTTCTTATACTGGGTTCCTGCGCAGTGAAATGCCATGTATCCATGAAGCTCTGTTCTTTGCCACCTACCTGTTTTTATCCCAGAAAAGTGGCTAACGTTTTGCGAACCTGCACCCAGAAAAGTGACATGTGAAATTGTGCAATTAGTATGTCATTGCGTACGAGTATTTGGACGTATTTCGTCTGTGAAGACAATCCAGTGAGAATGAGCCCAGAGTCGGTCCTGGGGGTTGGATTAAAGTGTGATACGGTAGTAAAAACACACCCAAAAATGCATGCATTTGGTGCAGAGCTGACCCATGTCACTGGTTGTAGGTGTATGATATTGCATTCAGCCGTGCGGGTGGAGGCCGCGACATGTTTGCATCAGTGGGTGCAGACGGATCGGTACGCATGTTCGACCTCCGTCACCTGGAGCACAGCACCATCATTTATGAGGACCCCCAACATCACCCTCTGCTCCGCCTCTGCTGGAACAAGCAGGACCCCAACTACCTGGCTACCATGGCTATGGATGGCATGGAGGTAAACACACGAACCTCGATTCCACGGGTCGGCTTGGTAGTGACAGATACATGATTTCAATAAGAGATTCAGTGTGCATGAGAAGATTGGATATTAACAGGTTTTGCATAAAGCTGTTGTGCAACTAGACCACACAAGACATGGTTGCGGTTCTACAATCCTACATGTGAGACTAGCTGTTTATGGAAGTTTTTCCTTTCTTGGTCCAAATCTCTCTCGTGCGTTATCATTAGACCCTCATCTTTCCCACCTGCATTCCTCAGTAGTCTCCATAGATTGCATCAGTTGCACTAGCCTGGGGTAAACCCAGTGCCCATGTCTGCCCCCAGGTGGTCATCCTGGATGTGCGCGTGCCTTGCACGCCTGTGGCTCGGCTCAATAATCACCGGGCATGTGTGAATGGCATCGCTTGGGCCCCACACTCCTCCTGCCATATCTGTACTGCAGGTAAGAGACCAGAACAGCTACACGCATGCATACATTACGGAGTGTGTGTTGGTGTGTGTCTGTGTGTATGAATTCTTTTATGAATGTCAAGCATGCTTTCACGTAACATTTCAGGTCTTTTCCCACTTTAAAAGAATGCCAAGGGAGTTGCATAGTGCTACAACTCCTCTACTGGGTCACCATACCGTTGCCTTTACCTGGTCCCCTCACTTTCACTCCCACTGTAGCGGACGATCACCAGGCACTGATCTGGGACATACAGCAGATGCCCCGGGCCATCGAGGACCCCATCCTGGCGTACACGGCCGAGGGAGAGATCAACAACGTGCAGTGGGCCTCCACGCAGCCTGACTGGATAGCCATCTGCTACAACAACTGCCTGGAGATCCTGCGTGTTTAACAGTGGCACGGCTGCTGCTCCAAGCGCCCCGCCCACTGTGGGCGGGGCTGGTTCCAGTATCACGCAGGAGAGGGTAGGGGGCGGATGGTTCCTGTGCTGCTGTACAGGGGTGGAGGTTGCAGGATGGCTGGGGTAGGATCTGGGTTTGAAAGGAAAGATGTGTGTGAACTCTGTTTATAGATGTATGGGTGCGTGCGTGTGTGTGTGTGTGTGTATGCATTCATTTTTGCTCACCTATTTTAATGGTCTGTAACATTTGCATGTTGGTATTCGTGCATTAGACTCCTACTGGCATCCGGACTTTGGTTTGCAGTGTATTTACTTTTTGATTTTCTATTGCAATGATTTTATGTGTATAGCCATATCGATGCAGTGGACACGGCTGCATCATTTATGGACCAGTAACCGGGGAGGGGACTTGTAGGTCACTATATTTTAGGTAGAAAATCAAGACTGTAGGTACCAAGCAGCAGGCATGAACATTTTCAGATTACCTTAAAATGCTTTTTTTACTGACTTGTGGCAAATATTTATCTTTGAGCAAACTAGAGAAGTATAAACTTGCTAAAACATGCCAGCCTCCCCCTTTATTACGTTAGCAACATGCCATGGTTTAGTTTATGCACGTCTTCTGAAATTATGTCTACTATGTCAAGCACACGCAGCTAATAGTCTCGAACGGTTGACGGACAGGAGCAATTGTGAGCGTGTTAAACATGGAAAACTAGTACATCCTTGTTGTGAAAGGCTTTTTCAGGACTCGTTATAAGTCAGTTATTTAACTGTAAGAAGGGGAGAAAAAGTTGGTCTCTCTTAAGACAAAGTTGACTGAGTTTGGCCAAGGGAATGGATGTTTTCCGCATGCTTTTGGAAGTCAAATTGGTTGATGGTGTTTAAATACAGGCTACCTTTCACACTGTGTCTGAGGTGTGAAATGAACTCTGTTCTTTTTGTTCTCGTTTCATCTCGTGTGCTCTGCCGTCTTCTGTCCGCTGCCTTTCACGTCATCTTCCTTAGGTTCTTGTTTTAAAAGTCCCTTCGTCTCGAGCAGCGTTTTCTGAGGTCTGGCTGTGGGAGTCCTTGGCCTCCTCGGCTCTTGAGCTCGGGTATCCACACCGGGTTTGCTCATGAGAAGAATCTGACATCTCTGAGCTCGGAAAGTTCTAGAAAGTGCAGATCCGGGAGGGCCTCAGGCTCAGGAGACGCTGCTTTTCTTAGCATGTTTGTGCTCGGTGTGAGAGATGTACATAGCTACATATATAAATATAAATAATCTAGGGCAAATGTTCATCTAGTGGCTCCTCCAGAAGAACTGACCATTACAGGTTATTTGGTCCAGGGAAAGTGGCTGTAATGCAAACACATGGTAATTGCCTGTTCACTGTTTCAT
This sequence comes from Brachyhypopomus gauderio, assembly GCF_052324685.1. Classification (NCBI taxonomy): domain Eukaryota; kingdom Metazoa; phylum Chordata; class Actinopteri; order Gymnotiformes; family Hypopomidae; genus Brachyhypopomus; species Brachyhypopomus gauderio. The sequence goes on from NC_135212.1 coordinate 47,052,422, forward strand.
GGCTGAAAAGGAACACAGAAGGTTTCTGGGACCCCCATCCTGATCCTAAGCTCTCTGAAAGAGTGTATATGTGATTCCGTGTGTGTGCCTAAACACAGTTTTCTATTAATAAACTTGCATTGTTCTTCCATGGAGTGTTTTGAGTTTGTATTTGTGCCTGAAGTTCAGAGGACAAACGCAACAGCAGGTGAGAAAACACCTGACCACTCGCACCTCCTGCCTTCTCTGAGTGCTTGTAGAAAGGCATTTCTGCTGACCATCAATGCACACCTGATTAAAAATCAAACATTCTTTCTTAAGGAACATTTTTACCCAATGTGGTTAAAACACAATAGTGCAGTCATTAAAAAGGTTATCCCATAAGCACTTGAATTTACTGTCGGTACAGACCTAACGATGTCTGAACATTTGCAATTTTTCAGTCAGACACACACTGTGTTATAAATAGCCTTTAATCTAAAAAAAACAAAACAGCAATATCGTTTCTTGTGCTTTTGGAAACCTTAACAGTCCTATTTTCAGTTGAACTACATATGCATTCACATCCTTCATATGGCTACACCCACTGAAGCAGAGCAGCACAAATCAGTTAACAGTGACTGATGAAACATTCCACACCTCTGGCTAATCAGCTGGGGCTTTTTTTTTCATAGAACGCACATACACGCAGTCAAGCAGCTTACCAGGAACACACTGGTTAAACTATGCAGGACCATACAAACAAACCTTTCATCCTGCGTAGCTTGTTCCATTAACACACTCCCAGGACTATAAGCACACCTTAACATTAACTAGGAAGCAAGCTGAACAGAGTTTGGGCTTCAAATTGACTGCCTTGTTCAGTTTTTGCCTTGTTACTCTGTTCACTGACTGTCCACTTAGTTGGCTTTAGCTTTTCCTTAGTGAATGGCTGATGAACTCACATCTGATGTGTCTGGTCATTTACATGATCACAACTGATCTGAATTAAAAGCTTATCATCCACAAAAATAGAAGTAGAGCATAACTGAAAATTAAAAAATCTATACATTGAAAATACATCTCTATAGCATAACAACAGGAATAAAGGGGAAACAGTTTGAAAACGGCCAAGATATTTTGTTGCAGTATTGAAGTCTTGTGAGAATAATTTATGACCGGTTCCACACATCCCAGGTAGGATCAGACAGGCAGCGAGGAATGAAGAGTGTGGAGTGGAATTACAGGACTGGTCTCTGCAATCTCAGTAGTCCACGGAAGAGCAATAGCTCTGCGTTTGAAGTTTAACCAGATACTGTTATGCAAAAGCCAAATCTTGACATTACAGTTTTGATAACTTTCAATCCATAATGTGTGATGTCAAAAACACAAATAAAAACCAGGTGATTTTGCCCTGCTTGAAGAGCAGGGCACCTGAACAAACATGGTTTACTGGAGGAGCTTCAGAGAACTACAGCAAGATCTCTACAGAACTATGGGAAGGGGAGGAGGAAGCACAGCCAGGCGGCTCATCACATCTCCTTTCCCCCAAGGTGAGATAGGGAACCTTTGAAACATATACAGTAATATGCACATTTGACTCCGTGCTCTCTGGTTCCTGGGGCAGCCAGACTCAAGTTCCTTCTCTCCCTGCAGCTGTCCCAGTGCATTGTGGGGTGACTTTTTGGCATGGATGCATGTTTGCATCAGTGCCTTGATGCTCACGCATAGAGTGAGGAAGAAGTCACAAGTGGCAGTCCTGTTGTGCTGCATGGACAGTCAGGAACAAACTCAGCCTACATCTCTAAAAGGTAACGCTCTTCTCCAAACATGTAACTCCTTTGAATTACATAACCTTTGCCAAGTAATTTTTGCTGTGACTGCACAGCTGGCTCTGCATAAAGCCATTTATTAACATGCAATACTTAATTCTGTCCTGAAGTGGCCACTTGCCAGTGAGGACTGGTTTATACTAAAAATCACACCGTCTTCCACAACTGCCTCAAGTTGGGGAGCCAAGATTGCTCAGTGCTTGATTTGCATTTTTGACCAAGTATAATACCAGAAGCCAACATGTGTTATAGGTGTGAATAGTGTGTGTGTGTGTGTGTGTGTGTGTGTGTGTGTGTGTGTGTGTGTTGGGGGGGTGACCTATGCAGATTGGTCTCAATATCGGCTTGCAGATCACCATAACCACACATACTGCACTTGATCTGGGAGAAGGGGTGTATGGACAGGAGCACAACCACAGGTCTGCTGTAGCCTGGGGGCAGCTTGCTGGAGTGGGGGGGTGAAAGAACAGTCCTCTAAGGGGCTCTATCTGCCTGGGAGGACGGGCTCAGACTCGTGTCTGGCGATCTCGGCTGGGTCCTGCAGACGGCTGGAGCTTTCCAGGTGCTCAGGGAGGGATGGGAAACGCAGGCTCCCAGACAGCAGTTCAGCGGTCTGGTGCTTAGACGGGGCTGGTTCCTGAGCTGGGGGGTCGATGTGGACTTGGGGCAGAACATGTGCCTGGATTTGATGCTGGAGGTGGGACTGAGGTGTGACCTGTGCCGCGCTTTGTTGCTTGAGGTGGGGGAGTGATTTTAGAACCGGCTGGCAGCTGGCAGCTGGCAGAGTACATGTCTCAGGGTACACTGGCACGATGCTGTCTGGAGCTACATTCAGGTGAATGCCAAAAAGAGACTCATGGGATGCTGGTGACTTGTAGTCAGAGTCAGGAGTCTGCAGGATATAAAGACAGATAAGCACAGATTAACACACTGTAGCCAATCAGGGGAATTCATGTGGACCAACTGAAGTTTGAGTCAACTTTTAAGATCATACTTGTAGTTCAGTTCCATTGTTCTGGACCAAACAAAAAAATGATTCATTGTTACATTTTCGTCCTGGTTTTGTTAGCATTCACATTCACACAAATGTATAATCCAACAAAATAATAATAAAAAAGGCTATGATGCACATATATACGTGGGCTTAAAACAAGTATACACTTTGCTGTATTTTTACAATCTGGAAACACAGTGGTGGTAAAATGATTTAAAAAGTCAACACAGCACCAGAAATTCCTCCGCTACACATACCAAAGAAAGATAGATACGCATAATAAAAATAAAAAGGCTGTGTGGCAACAATGTGCACATAGATTATGATACCTATAACTTGAGAAACAAAGCAATCTTACCAGAGTCTGAGCTAAAGTCACCAAGTCTGAACATAACTGTATAAGCAATAAGCCAACAGTAACCATTTCACCTTGTTGCTACCGCCCGTGTCCCCAAGGCAACTCTCTCAATCTACTCTCCTTTTGAAGACCTGCTGCAAACTTGAGTCAGTATCAGTACAACAATAAGATGTATACGTTGCCAATTCATAAATCACTTGCATCAAAATATCCAAAACCATTACAAAATACAATATATGGAACAAAACTACCTCTTTAAAACCAGTAAAGATTAAGTTGAGGTTCTATTCCAAAAAGTATGTAGTTCTTCTCCCAAAAGTACTCACCGAAACTCATTCGCAGCATGAGGTATAACATTATAGGTCAGCTACCGTGATTTCAAGAGAATGTAAAACTAAATAAAATATTGTGGAAGGTTCTATCCTGGTCTGTGGCACTTTCTGCATTTTTTCACCCATTTCTCAGTATCCTGGTACATTTCCACACAGAAGCATCTAGGTTTTAGCAGGGTTCATGTTCAACCCCTTGGTGTTCCATGTTATCATGATCTCTCTCTCTACTAGTACAGCCGCTACAGCCACATAGACAAAAGCAGAGTTATTTGTGGCATTCACCACTCACTGAGGATCAACATCACGATATACTAAGCCTTCATCTGTCTTGAATGTGCCTCAACTGCATTAGCAGACGCTTCACTTGTCTAGACACATAAGACCTCTCCTGATCTCCGGATTTCTTTCTTCCTATCCCAAAACCTCCTAAACATTTAGTGTAGGGTATCTGGCTTGAAGAGCACCAAGCTCTGTGTTAGTGTAACTAGGTAGAGGTATTGTCCTGAGACTCAGTGCCTTCACTAATCACTCCAGACTGTAGGATGCGAATCTGTCTAACCATACAACACTTGACCCAAACTGCCACTGCTTCAGGGTCTTGGGGAGTTCCTTTATTCGCCACATCGCATATAGCAACACATCCATTATACTCCTCATTCACACTACTGTCAGGTTCTCCTGCAGCTGTGTTGTGTCTCCCTGGGTGATATTTAACTTCAATATCACAGTTACTTGAGCCATCCTCTGATCGTGGACACTAAGCTCAGTGGTTTTCAGGTGCCACAAATCTGTATAGACAACATATTTTGATCCTAAAAAATATCCTCTCATTTTTTTGGTGATGGCCTGTTTAAAGGCAAGACATTCAATCTATAGAAGGCTGTCATTTCTGTAATTTCCCTCTGCCTTATGTAGCTGTCTACTGGCATCTGGAGCTGGTAGATTACTGCACCTTACCCATGATTAAGCATGAAATCTGCATAGAATTAATGAATGAAAGAATGTTCAGTTTATATAGCACCTTTCAAGGAATCCCTTTACAGTCTAACACCGGTACAACTGCACACGACTATTCACACATACACGCACAAGAAGCAGCAACCAATTGCACACAGCATACTCTCTTCCGGAAACCTCCGCCCCCTGGGGGGACTGAATCGGGTGCAGGAAGGGGAGTCAGGGCAGGCCCCAGCGCTGCCCCGCCCGTGACCACCAGAGGGCGCTCACGGTCCCCCGTCAGGGCAGGTCCCTCTTCTACGCATGCCATGCATACCAGAAGGCGTGCGCATTCCACAACACGCAATCAGCAAAGATGAGCCGCAGCCGGATTTCATCCTTCTTAAGGAGGCCGGCTGCGACTCGTCTTTGCTGAGTTGTTTGATCTTTCATGCGGCCAGCCGGTATCGTGGGTTTACACTCCGATTTCTTATGCTCCAGTGTTATTTTCTCTTCGCTATCTCCTATCTCTTCGAGTTTATCTCCTGCGCCTTTTGGCCCATCTCAAGTTTTCCTCCCGCTGTATTCTTCCTGTCCGAATTTTGTTTCATTTCAAGTAGAGCTTTGATTATCCCCGTTGTTGGTCGGGTAGTCGGGTTTTTTCCCTGACTGTTTTTTGTTTCATCTTTCCTCTCTCTCTCTCCTTCTCGTTTTCGCGTTGAGGTTTTCCGCGTCTTTCTGTTGTCATTCTGATTTGGTTTTCCTTTCATTTAGTATTTACTGCGCGTCGAGTTCCCTCCGCGTTATTTCTCAGTTCACTGTGTTTTACCCTTCATTATATTTAGCCTTAGGGTTTTTCTTTTTCTCTTTTCCCGCACTCCTTTTGGCGGAGGTTTCAGTTCTTTGTTTTTGTTTGTTTATGGTTTGGCATTTGGGTCCCTTTAGTCTAACACCAAGCAGTGTGTGCGCGTGCGCACCACCTGCCTTACAAGGGGTGAGAGGACCCACAACACCCAAGACAGAGCACCATCCACCACTGGGCATACAGACACACACATTCATAGACAGACACAGTCACACATACACACACTTAGAGAGTAGTTTTTCAGGGAAAGCCAATTTACCTAACCACCATGTTTTTGGAAGTGTGGGAGGTAATCAGAGACCCTGGAGAAAGCGCAACCAGACACAGGGAGAACATGGAAACTCCAGTGCTGAGAGACAAATGTGCCTTGCTGCCCGGGAGCAGAGGTGACTAGCATTCAGCTGGGCACAAAGATTCAAATTCATTTCTTCTCCTAGCAATGTCTTCATGAAGGCACAGGCCGACAAGATCATGAAGCACACCAACCAGTTTTGAGAAGCCCTCAGTGAACCTTCTGTATTGAAACCCAAGAAAGAGCGCAACTCCTTAACCGTGCTGGCAACCTTCCACTGCTTGACTGCCTCAAATTTATATCGCGATGTGTACCAATGCCCTGGGCGGATATCTCTTGGCCCAGGAAACAAACTCTCTCCTGCAAAAATAGACACTTTTCAAACGTCTCTTTAAGGCCTGTCCCTTACATCTGGGCCACTACAATCCTGTCCAAGTGCTGACTGAATGTCTGAGAGTACACCGGTATGTCATTCAAGTGCACGAACATAATTTGAAACACTAGGTTTTTTGTTGTGAATTTCTGGAATGCCGAAGGAGCATTGCAGACCCAATTTGGTCTTTGCATTTCGTCCCCTGTAGTCTACATGACAACCACCAGATTTCCTGACTGGGACATGTGAAGCAGAAGTACTGTTGCTTTCTTCAGTCACAACATAAGAGCATCCTCTAAAGTTCCAGTGGGCCTAGCTGGTAAGTCAATGGCAGAACACCATGGTTTTGATAGAGCCTCAGACATTACAGCCCTATTCCCCTTAGCACCAAGCTCCCCCAAACAACATGTAATGGCGTCATCCGTTACTTTAATGAAAATCGACTATGGCTTCTCTCTAACAAACGTATGTAACTCTCCCTTAAGGCGTGCACAAAGATCTTCATCCTCTACCTTTTTACAACCTTGAAGGCATGTAGCAATTGAGACACTTTTCAGACAGTGCACTTTTCTCTGAAAGCTGCTCTCAAGTACACGAGGTGGTCACTTGACTGCGTGTCTGATCCTGGAGAGGTTTCTCCCTGTCCCGCGACACCCTCTCTACTGCTCCAATAAACTCATCAAACGCCCTTCCATCCTTACTCAAGTCCCCACTGAAAGGCTGAATGTGTCTCTCCCTCAGAATGTAAACGTAAGACTTTGTTGATCCATTACTTAACCTGCCAGTGGTTGCATAGATTCCCCACTGAAAAACTACTGAGTTCTACAATTTGCTGCTGAATGTCTTCCGTGCTACTCTCACCCAGCAGCTTCATTTAGACCTGAAGGTATTTCATCGACGTCAGACACCTTTCACTGAGTCCTTCTGTCCATGTAAGGACGCAGGTCACTGCAGTCTCTGTGGAGACTGACAGCTGTGCTGAAATGATGACAGATATGCACTGAGGTCCAGTAGCCCGTTTGTCCAGCATGTCATTACCACAGGCACCTCCCACTCCACCAGCACCAACCAACCTGCACCACTACCGTATCTCTCCTAACTGCGCTTGTGCCCCCAACTGTCAGAAAATACCCCACTCCTGGAATCAAATGTTAGATCTGAACCAAAACAGGACACAAAAATAATTTTACAGGTTTCTGACTGCTTTATTTTGTTGTCTTCTTTCTAGGTATCAGCACTGGCAACTGTTTATGGCAGTGCTTGAGCTCGAGTAGTTTGGACTTAAACCTGTTTATACTAGATAGAGATGCATATTCTGACTAAACACTTAGCACTTTTGTAAGTCGCTCTGGATAGGAGCGTCTGCTAAATGCCGTAAATGTAAATGTACCTCTTAGAAGGGGAACAACTGATAGGAGGAAGCTAATTTATTCACTTGATCGGTTGAAATCAAGATTAAGTGGAATGCCACAGACCACACTCAAGACAATGACAATAAGATATGGAAATATGGTAGTGGTTGTATTTCTGTACACCCAGTGGCGTTCACTACTTACTGGGTAGACATCTCTCACTATCACTTTAGAGACCATGAAGCACTGTAGTGGTAGCCCCAAAACACAAGGGACTTTTACAGGTATCAATGGATGACTCTTAAATATTTTAAATTATTAACTGGGTGATTAGTTAATTAGTAGTAATAGTACTCTGAACACCGAGCTGGACACACTTCCAAGAATATAAGGCACACATGTGAAATCACACCATAGCAACAAAAAAAAATAAGTGCTGTCAAAATGAAAGCGCATATGGTTAAAAACAAGAAGAAAATTATCTAAGATAATTCACAAAGACATGCGTGTTCCAATAACTAGGTTACTGTTAGATAGTAGCTCACTTGTGGGCATACTCCCAAAGAAAATTAGTGAACATTTGCTGCATTTTTAATTAATCCTATGTGCTCAAAGCAATAATCACTTTAGAGCTTACACTTCTTGTTACAAATCTAGTGAGTGTAGCAGAGGTGGGACCAAGTCAGTGTTTTGCAAGTCTCAAGTAAGTCCAAGTCTTTATCCTCAAGTCCCGAGTCAAGTCTCAAGCAAAGACAGTCAAATCAAGTCAAGTCTCGAGTCAAGACAGGCAACAGTCAAGTCAAGTCCCAAGTCTGAAACTTGGAATTTCAAGTCCTTTCGAGTCTTTTTTTTTTTTTTAACCAATGTTGCAGGTATATTTTAAATGTAAATAATAGATATGTGTTCTTTTTTAAATCTGTATTCTCCTCAAATCTTGATAAAACATGTGCAACTGAAAACACGAAGTATAAAAAAAATTTAAATTACACCTCTTTATTGCAGTTCAATTTGTTAAAGTTAGCTGCAAAAATATTCATACTTTAAACTACAATTTTCCAGAAATAAATATTCTGTGAAAGTCATAAGTAGAACTCCATGTTCAAATAAAAAGTGCTGATATTTTCACAGTACAATACAAAGAACCATAACAGCATTTTTCCCTCTCTTCTCTTATCTGGTTTCTTGGAGAACATGTGTGTCCATGTGTGAGTGACACAAGACAAACAAATATAAGAACTGAACAATTAACAGGAATCAGGAATGCAACTTTAGACATTTCAGTAAACTATTCGGCATTGCATTTGCAAAAGACCAAACTGGCCAAAAGTCTGTATGTCATTTGTGCACGATGAGGCCGTAGAATGATGTCCCCATAGCTGAAAACTCGCTCCACTTTTGTCAATATATTTTTTTCTCGACGTAGATGTCTTCAAATACACAATCCATGCTGAGATAGAACTGGATATGATGGTGACAGAGAGAGGCTCTCTTCCCTGAGTTCAGATACAGAACCCAGGGTTGCCAACCCTCACGCATTGATCGTGAGACACACGCATTTGACCGTCTTCACACGCTCTCACGCCACACATCCGATTTCTCACGCCAAAAAAAAAAATCTAGTTTATTTACCTCTGATCCATATCTATGATTCAATGAGTTACTAGTTCGCTCTGGCACCAACCACTGGCGATCGATCGATCGCGATATAATTTAATTTGTGTCCATTTTACACCCCGCCCGGTAACAATTCACGTTCGCTGACCCCCCCATTTGATTGGTTGTGCTGCAGCTCATGCGCACACACACACACAAACACACACACACAACGTACAGAGTGTGGAAAAGCAGAGGACCGGTCTGCGTCAGAAGGACGCAAATGAAATGAATGGGGCGCACTTTATAAATATTAATATGCGTTTTAAAATTTTGATTTGGGGTAAAAAAAAAATCAAGTCTTTGCAAGTAAACAGGTCCAAGTCCAATTCAAGTCCCAAGTTATTGGTGTAAAAGTCCAAGTCAAGTCTAATTCTCTGAATATTTTTTCAAGTCAAGTCAAAAGTCTTAATATTAATGACTCGAGTAATATTAATGACTCCAAGTCATGTGACTCGAGTCCCCACCTCTGGAGTGTAGCCCATCAGTCACTGAAGCCTCTCCACACCTGCAGACTTGACAGCATGGTGTGAAAACACTCACGTTGTTGGGGGACACCGGGCTGTCGCGGGTGAGTGAGGTCACGGTGGCAGGGTCAGGGCCTTGGTGGACAAGTGTCCTTGTCCCGTAGGTGCTTGGAGGGGCAGGCGTTTGCGCCAGTGACTCTGGAGACACGGCTGCACTGTAGGCCGGGGGCACGAGGGTCACCTGCCTCTGCAGGAGCTGCAGAATGACGCTGATATCCGCCGTCATCCGCGTCTCCAGCCTACGGGGGGAGACAAGAAAAAGACAAGAGAGAATTGCTGAAGTTTTTTCCTCTCGTTTATAATCGCAAACAACCTGGCTGACAGCTTTGGAGTGAGAAATGAATCAATGAGAAATGCTGCATCAAATTACACATTCAGCAGTCACATGACACCTCCGTTAGTAGTCACATGACACCTCAGGTAGCATCCCATTTAGCAGTAGTTGGGCCAGTTTCTCAGCTTTTTCTCTGCATCCTCTCACACTGTATTGGGGTGATTTCTTTAAGCCTACAAAATTCCTGGCAAATCTGCTTCTTATAGAAATGAAAGCTGCTACCTAGACCTGCATGTCATTATGAATTAAACAGGTTTATTCAAAACATGCCATTATGGATTTAACAGGTTTATTCAGATGTTCTGGGAAACAGTATAACACATCTTGCCATTTCTTCACATCCCATTGCCTGTGTAGTTATTTGCCAGTTGCCAACTTTCCACCGGTCCCTCCAATCAGATTCTATCCCTCCCCTTAATAAAGTCTGTTTGTGCTTGCATCCTGTCTACCTTGTCATTTGTGATGGATAGTAGGATTTAATATTAGGTTTGAATTTTCTTAAGTTGGCTTGTAGATGAGCCAATCCAGTCATGCAAAGGCAATTGTGAGTTAACATTCAAAATACATTTTAGTCTAGTCTTAATCTTGGTCTGGGAAACTGGCCAATAAACCCCCCCCCACAAATAATTTAATAAAAACATGGCAGAAAGCATGGTTTGCATGAAACATCAAATCAAGAGATTTGCAGCAAGAGACGAGAGTGACTATTCTGCGACTTTTACTTTTATGAAAGAGCTTTATACTCCACTGGGCTGTGCATAAACCCAACAGGCATGTAATTACATAATCCCAAGAGACAGAGGATGGAGTGAGACTAGACAGCTAATCCTTTCATGGGGCTTGTTTAACCATTGGGTCCGGTGTGCTCTGATGGGTCTTGGCCCCCATGTTCGGACCTGTTAAGCTGAGCTTGGAGCAGCTCCAGGCGGGTCTGCAGCTCACTGGGCCGTTCCTCCATACACGTGCTGCGCTGGCGTTGCTGCCGGAGTTGGTGCTTGTGCTGGTGCTGGTTCCCGGGCCGCGCCGATGCGGACCGCTGTGGGCTCTCGGGGTACCGACTCGCCCCATGCTCATGCCAGCAGCTCAGCATGTTTAGAGAGACTAGAAGAGCAGAGACACCGAATGTGAAAACTTTTTTGCAAGTCAGTCGCTACTGTTAAAGAACACGTGTACCATCTCTGCATCTCGCTGACTCCCCCTCCCTCTCTCCCTAACGTCCCCTCTCTGCCTCTTTCTGTGTCTCTGTACCTGGGTAGGGCTGTGCCCCCTTGGCCATAGCACCCCCCATACATGATGACGAACTGTTGGGGGGCAGAAGGTTGACCACAGTAGGGGCATATCCATGGCGGGACAGTGGTTCTAGAGCGTAGGCTTCTCCCCGGCCAGGACCCGGAGGCTTCACCTCCTCCTCACTGGTCAGGGAGTGAGCACTGGCACTGCTGTATAGTTCATCCCACTGTGAGCGCGACAGCGCCTCCCTGTGGTTGGCCATGGGGTTGCATGACTGATAAGCATCTTCCCTGTCCATCCCATCTGAACAGAGGAAGAGAAGAGGGATCAGACATGCATGACAATGCAAGAGAGGCTGAACATTTCTCTCTCACTTCATCACTAACACACACAGCCTACAATTGATACATAGGAGATCAATTAAATTCATGTTTTTCCATTCTCACCCCCCCCCCCCCCCAACATACAAGCGTGCATTTGCAGGGCATTACCGGGTCGGTTCCGCTGTACAGTAGGCCTTCGTCGACGAGCACGGCGGCAGCCACTGTCTGACTCCCCGCTGGGGGTTGCTTGCATAATTCTGTCTGCCTGATACATACAAGCTTCAGTAACACACATCACTACAAATCTCATACACAGCTCCAGCTTTCTCCACCTGTTCTTACACTTCCTAAACACAAACACACTAGTAAAACATCAGTATTGTTCACCACCTTTCAAAATGAAAACATAATAAAATATGTGGCCAGCTCTGAGGCATTATCTGATCTCACACATGAAGCATTATCTGATTTCACATATGAAGCATTATCTGATTTCACATATGAAGCATTATCTGATCTTACACATGCAGTATTATCTGATCTTACACATGCAGTATTATCTGATCTTACACATGCAGTATTATCTGATCTTACACATGCAGCATTATCTGATCTTACACATGCAGTATTATCTGATCTTACACATGCAGCATTATCTGATCTTACACATGCAGTATTATCTGATCTTACACATGCAGCATTATCTAATCTTACACATGCAGTATTATCTGATCTTACACATGCAGTATTATCTGATCTTACACATGCAGTATTATCTGATCTTACACATGCAGTATTATCTGATCTTACACATGATGCCTTATCTGATCTCACACGTACAGCATTTTGGGATTTTAACCCGTACATTTCCCTTTCGTGCTTTTAGCTGCTCAAATACTTACATTCATTTCAAATAGCAACTAAATGGGTTCCAGTAGTGTCTACACTGGATTACACAGCAGCCTTGTGTGAATGTGAACGTCCGGTGGTGGACTCACATCTCGGAGGTTGAAGGTGATCTCCAGGTTGGACCAGAAGCTGTCGGAGAAGTCAGGGTACATGTCCAGCACCTCCAGCAGGTCGTCCCTCAGGATCTTGTGCAGGTCACAGTAGGTCAGAGCACGCACATCAGCGCTCGACTTCCCAGGTCTGCCATACAGGCTGATGGGCTCTCCAAAGATATCGTTCTTACCTGGGTGCAAAGCAGAAGAACAGAGACAATGGACTTGAACCTCATTACAGTCACTTTATTTAGGCTTAAATCAGGCATTTGTAAACAGTTCATTTTGTAAACACTAGATGGCACTGAATAGATTCAGATATAAAGACGTTGCCAAGCTCAGGATTGGTGTAACTGTTTGACCTAATGTTAATAAATATGGCATGATCAATAAGACATACAGTTCCTCTGGTTCACTAATGCTCGCCAAACAGGGATGAGGAAAAAACAAACCACACGAAGATAGAAAAACAGACAGAAAGGCAAATATAATAAACCCTAATGGCCTGTAGAGAATCACATATGCCACATACAATAATTAAAAATAAATATGTGATCCTGTTTCTTTGGCAACCTTATGGAACACACTAGAATGTTTTACCAGGCTGGAAAAGAAGGACAGGAAACCCAGAGTTGCACGTCTCGTACCCAGAATAGCCACCACTACGTTGTCACGGAGGATCTCGATGGAGCCGCGGGAGATGAAGTAGAGGGCCGTGAGCACGTCGCCGCTGTGCACGAGTGTGTCGCCCGGCGGGGCGTGTGTGGTCTTAAAGCGCATCGCCAGGGCACGCAGACAGCCCTTACTGGCGCCGCGAAACGCCCTACAGTTCTGCAGCAGACTGCGGTTCAGGTGCAGGCAGATATCAGCCTGCAGACACTCGGGGAAGCCCTTCAACACCTGGACACAGGAGCAGAGACGGGGGGACAGAAAGAGAGGGGGGATGACCCGGACGTGGTAGAGACCAAAAGAAGGTAAGTGGAAAGAGAGAGAGAGAGGACAGAAAGAAAAAAAAGGAAGAGAGGCAGACAGGAAGATGATGGGACCGATAACAGTGACAGAGAAAAAGAAGGAAAAGCAAAAAAAATTTGAGAAAAGAGTAAGGAAGTCACTGAGGAAAAAAATGACTGTTGAATAAACAGTACTATGAAACCAGAAGAGGGGTCTTCAAGGTGAGGAAGCCCTTGCGCTCAGGAAACAGATATGGATCTGCTCTGATAGGATCTGGGTAATTGAGTGAATCGCTTTGATGTGATCTTGGGCTCACTGGGCCAGACAAGGAGGAGAGTGGGCAGAGCTTACGGCATTCATGTCGATGCCGTTGGTGTAAGACCAGGCGTGTTGGAAGTACTCCTCCAGCCTCTGGCGCAGACCGCTGGGGATCTGGTGGAAGCGTATGAACTCCTTCACACGCAGCATCTGTGTGTGGTAGCGGGCCGTGCCGGAGTACAGCCGCTGGATGATAGCCGACACATTCCCGAAGATGCTGGCGTACATCAGGGCTGGTCGGCAGAGGGAGGGAGGGAGGGAGGGAGGGAGGGAGAGAGAGAGAGAGAGATGAATCTGTGTACATGCTTTTGCATTGGCATTTGACTTGCAAAATGTTTTTCTCACCATCTTTTCAGTGTTTATAGTTTATCATTCCTCTCCCCTCCCTGTCTTCTAGAGTCTGCCAGGCTCAATAAAGGTCTTCCAGTATTCACAATCACATGACTATTACCTTACTAATGAAGGAATTAATACACATTTAATCATATGTCCATCTCTTTACTCTTTTAACCAATAACTGTTAAGATATGAGATCTTTTGTTAGTAAGAGATGAGATCCCTTTTAGTTAGTTCGTGGAATATCCAAAGTCTCTCTGTTCATCCATTCTATGAGTAAAAACCGAGTTCAAACCCAGAACGTCAGTATATAATAATCAGTATACTATTATAGTAAACATGTCAGACATAATAGTCATGTGCAGAAACATACTGTCCCTCAGGATGCAGGAGATCCTCTTGTTTACCTTCAAACACACAGACCTAAATCATGGCAGAGATAAGGAGAAAGATCCTTCTTTCGTGATCTTTTACTCCACTACACCTTTCCTCTCATGGACCTCGTCCTTCACTGTCAATGTTAATGGGTTCAATAGCCAAAGATACCAGAGGAGCCTTGCAAACTTTTCTCACCTAGTCCTGCTTATAGATCACCAATCCTATTAACTCCTGACAAGTGAATTCAAGACTAACAAATCCAGTGAAATGCCTTGTTCATGACAGAGGTCAGAGGAGAATGGCCAGACTGGTTCGAGCTGATAGAACGGCAACAGTATCTCAAATAACCAGTCGTTACAACCGAAGCATACAGAAGAGCATCTCTGAATGCATAATACGTCGAGGTGGATGGACTACAACAGCAGAAGACCCCACCGGGTGCCACTCTTGTCAGCTAATAACAAGAAACTGAGGCTACAGGCTCACCAAAATTGGACAAGAAGACTGGAAAAACATTGCCTGGTCTAATAGGTTTCGTCTAATGCCTGGTCAGACTGGTTTCTTGAACATGACAATTAGTAAACTATAGTCAAATGGCCTCCACAGTCACCAGACCTCAATCCAAGAAAGTACCTTTGGGATGTGGTGGAAAGAGAAATTTGCATCATGGATGTGCAGCCGACAAATCTGCAGCAACTGTGTGATGTTATCATGTCAATATGGACCAGACTCTCTGAGGAATGTGTCCAGTACTTTGTTGAATCTATGATACGAAGGATTAAGGCAGTTCTGAAGACAAAAGGGGGTCCAACCCAGTACTAGCAAGGTGTACCTAATAAAGTGGCCGGTGAGTGTATAAGAGGAAACTGTAAAATCACAAGAATATAATTCAGACAACTGTCCAATAAAAACATAGAGATGTGTCTTGAAAATCTATTCAAACAAACTACCCAACAATCTCACATGTAACCATTAACACATCCAAGATAAAGGAGAAATTTCTGAGCAAGCTTTGAAAAACAACCAAAACTAACTTGACCACGAATTACCCCCAATGACACCATATGGCTCTGACAGAATCAGGATGTTGTTGTCTAGGTGGTGAAGAACTGCTGACCTGAATGTGGCCTCATTCCAACTCTTTAATCATGATCTCCAAACTGGCAAAATGTTCCTGAAATCTAAAATGGAGAATATCATACCCAACCTACAAGAGGGGACACAAATCTGACTCCATCTACCAGGACGTCAGTGTGTGCAGTAATATGGGGAAGGCTTTCTGCTTTACTGTTATTTATAAACAGCCGACTACATTCCTTCTTTACCTTAAGTCTTAACTAAGATTTAAATTCTTTTTTTTACCAAATCACCACAGTACTGAACATATGTTATACCTTCGTACCCTGTTCGTTTCTATAAACAAGTTATAGGTGATATTGGTACAAAAGTTTGACCTGGACTCATTGTAAACAATACAGGAGCTAAGTATTTATGTAGATAACATGATGCTGCCGTCCGCAACAACACCAGTCTGACCAAACCCAAAACACTAATCACTAATCAGAAAAAGGCAATCAAATCCACAAATTGACATTCCAATCTAGTCCAAAATGGTTTATAGCATTACTGCACTTACTACATTGTATGTGCAGTACATGAGATATGGGGTCCACTCAGTAAGCATGAGTATACTCTAATGTATAAACATATCCCAGAGTTACACAGAATTGTGTAGAAATAAATCACACTTACTGATTATACCTAATATTAATAACCTAAAAAATGGGTTACATCTATATCCAGGAAAGAAAAACACACTGTAACATGCAGTTAAGAGGTCAGACCTAAGCTCACTCCCCTCTGTAGCTGCTCCGTATGATGCCTGCTGCCCATTAACAGACAGCAGCCTCAGACAGAGAGAGATACAGAGAGATAACGACAGAGTCAAAAAGGCAGGCAGCAAGAATGAAAGAGAGAGAGAGAGAGGGAGGGAGAGAGAGAGAGAGAGACAGTGTTCACCTAATATGGTAAAGTCTGCACTGTGTGGCTGAAGTTTGCAATCCAGCCCTAGAAATCCTGCACGCCGTGGGACCACAGCAGACGTGGGTGAAGATCGGGCTTCACTTACATCCAATGAGCATGACGCAGATGGAGAAGATCTTCTCGGGGTTGGTGTTGGGCGAGACGTTGCCGAAGCCGACGCTGGTCAGGCTGCTGAAGGTGAAGTAGAGTGCCGTCACGTATTTGTCCTTGATGCTGGGCCCCGAGGAGCCGTCGCTGTCGTTGTAGCGCTTGCCGATCTGGTCGGCGAGGTTGTCCAGCCAGCCGATGCGCAGGCCCCCCACGCGGTCCGAGCTGGTGCGCTCCACGTTGCCGATGGCGTACCATATGCAGGCCAGCCAATGGGCGATCAGTGCGAACGTGCACATGAGCAGGAAGAGCACGGCGGCGCCGTACTCCGAGTAGCGGTCCAACTTGCGCGCCACACGCACCAATCGAAGCAGACGTGCAGTCTTAAGCAGGCCAATCAGAGTGGTGGTCTGGGGCTGGGGGAGTCAAACAAAAGGGGGTTAGTCATAAGCTCCTATTGTTTGCAGAACTTCTTCACAGATATGGGAACTTTTCCAACATGTCACATTAGTTCTGGAGTGGTAGCGTACTGCCAAAGTTCAATGTGTTCCCTGATTTAACACACTGCTAAACCATCATCAACACTACACCATCCGCCGCTGTGGCTCATGAGCCTTGGGTTGAGATGAGTGTGTGGGCACTCTTTTGACAATCAAAATAACTGGCAAAAACTAACCTAATAAAAAATATGTCAGTGCAAAAAGTCTATGCTTAAAGTGATGAAATGGTATGAAAAAGCCGATGGGTCGTAACATAATACATCATAAACGCAATTTTTACATAAAAGATGAAGCAGTAAAACTATAATAATTAATAATAGGAAATAATTCAACATCTTTAAAGTAATAGCAATGGTATAGATCTGACTCATGTAAAGCTGCACTATATAAATAAAATGAAACCGAAATTTAATTAAGGATTACAAAAAGGTACATCATGCATTCCCTATATCAACATATGTATTTGTAAGCTGTATTCATATGTGTATTTCGTTGCATGCTCTGCTCATAATCAACAGCCTGTGCAGTTGGGATGTGTGTGTTTGTGGAGTCAGAACATCCCTGATCTTCACCTCTACAGCAAACAACATCAATACAGCAATACACACAACTCAATACCACACTCAGAACGGGCTACACAACCCACACTGCTGACATAGAAAGCTATAGGCTATTGAAATCTATATAGAGTCATCAGGATTACAAGTGATGCAGGAGATCAAATAGGATTCTGTTTGATGTGGTCTTGTGTTGTATACTCATCCATTACAATTGTTATTCTCTTGGACTATACATGCCCTGCCCAGTTTACCTCCCTCTGTGTCTCTCACTCTGTTTCTCTCTCCCTCCCTTTCACTCTCACCAATATCCCCCTTTCTCTATCCTATCTTCTTCATCTTCTCTTTCTCTCTTGCCCTCTCCTCTCCCTCTCTTTCTGCTTATATCGCTCTCTTCTACCCCCTTCTACCCCCCCCCTCCCCCCCACCACCTCACCTCGTCCGAGCCTGAGCGAAAGATGAGCAGGTCGAAGGGGATGGCGGCCACGATGTCGATGAGGAACCAGCCCTTGAAGTAGTGCACGGCGATGCGCGCCGGCTGGCTCACCACCTCGTCGTTGCCGTTCACGTAGGTCGTGCGGAAGTTGATAGCGATGTCCACGATGAACATGACGTCCACCACCAGGTCGATGACGTTGAGCGGGTTGCAGGCGTAGCCGCAGGTGCGTCCCCTCTCCTCCTCCGGCTCGCTGAGCAGGAAGGCGGCCGAGTAGGGCGTGAACACGGCCGTGTAGAGCACCAGCAGCAGGATCACCCAGTCCCACACCGCCTTGAAGGGGCTGTAGTGCAGGATGGTCCATCTGTGGATGCGGGGCGCCTGGAGCTTGTACTCCGGCAGGACGTCGGCACCCAGCGACAGCACCTGGGCCACAGGGACGCTCGGTCATGACCATGATACTGGTCATGATTCAGTATATTTAACATTTTGCAGTCCCTGTTGGAGTATGATAACTGTTGTCTTTGAGTGGCCAGGGTGTGAATATGTCTAGTGAACAAAATTCAAGCTTCAGAGACAGCAGTGATGAAATGGCTAGAGAAGCCAAGACACTCCCACGCTATAACAGGGCCATCGTGGAGCTACGCCTGCGTGAACCACGATCCTCCCACGCGATAAGGGTGGAGCTACACCTGCGTGATCTCACCACATCACAACAAACGCACCCCCAGACTCCACCACACCAAGACAAGCGCAGAGGATGAATCACTGATGAATCACTTCAACAGCGCTGCATTCATTCATAAACATCAGCCAAGCAAACAAATGTACTCATACTTTGAAAAGGGAACTTAAGATGTCAGGTTTTCACATTTAAAGGATTTTCACTAATCACCTGAAATTCACTCTTCTTAATACTGAACACGGGTTAGATACAACTACGACTACAACCTTTAGGCTGTGCTCACTTTTTTGATGATAGGTTATATTGTTTCCAGCCCACATTTACATCTTCTGAGGATAGATACAGCACTCTTGGAGAGGTCCTCTAGATGAAGGTATTGTAATGGTGATTACACACACTGTTTGCATGTTACGTGCCCCTGTATCCACTGTCCATGAACGGGACCGGGGTAAGAGGCGTGCACAGCTGTTCCTGAGCTGGCCCGTCCAGGGGAGCCTCTCATCTCTCACTCTAACGCAACTGTGTCGGCAAATCTTTCAACGATCACGCCGACAGCAAACAACTCTAACGCCCCATTAGTGGACAGCGATTAAGGCTGGCCCAGGGGACCATAGCAACTGCTGGTTACCATGGAAACCACAAATTGATTACGGAACATCAGCGAATGTGGAGGACTTTGGTGGGTTGAGAAAAAGAGGGTGCAGGGTACCACACATGGTACCACACATGGTACCACACATCCTTCCTGTGGCCCTCACCTGTTGCCAGAGGATCTGCAAACACTTTCATGTGTTGCGATGTACGTAATGTATCTCAGATATGACAAAGATGATGGCAGTTCAGCCCATAAATGTGAAATTATATGAACAAATCATATAATGATGTACTAGTACTTTTTAAAGACCTGACTGCAATAACACTGACTGCAAAGAGAGCAAAGCCAACCCTATTTCAGCAGACTAAACCCTGTTTTTTCCGCTGGGTGCAACAACCATCTGTCCTAATAACATGTATGTCCTAGAGCACCGAGGCTCAGACGACCCCGTACTTTATACCGTACTTTATACTAAACAGACGAAAACATAGATGATGTTGGAGCCGAGTACAAAAACACACAACCTCAGGTATCCTCAGAGAGGACCTGAACAGAAGGGTGCACCTTTAGCCCCATTAGAGAGGACCTGAACAGAAGGGTGCACCTATAGCCCCATCTCGTTCCATGTCTCCAGTCTAGGACTGCTTCAGCCCCGCTCTGTGGAGTGCTGTGCTGGTGTAGGGGTGTGTCCTTACTGACCGGCACGACGATGACCGCGTCCAGGTCCACGTTCTCCAAAGCACCGTGATCACTCCCACAACAACCGCCGCACAAACGAATCCTTGAACAGCCTCCCACGGTAGACCCGCCATCCCAAACCGGACACTTCCCCCTACCCTCCATGACCCCGAATACACACACACACTCACACACCCCTGCGCTCTCTAACTACAGCTCTACTGAAGCCCTCGCGGGGGAATGCAAAGCCAATCAGATTAGAAGAAGCAGGCATCAAGATGTCTCTTGTCTCCCAGCGCCGAGCCAGACAGGACTGCTGACTCGTCTCAGGACCTTTTATAAATGAGGCTTGTGACAGAGGTCCAGCCCCACGTGATCGTGTGGTTCCACCGCTCTGAGCGCGTGCGTATCGGGATGAACTAACCTAGTTAGCAGGAAATCGACAGAAAGGCGAGGAGAGCTGGTTTTTAGGAACATGTTCAGCACTTTCCAGTCAAACTGGAACTCAGTGTGACTGTGCAGGTCTCTCTTTCTCTCTCTATCTTCATCTTGTTTTTTGTTTCTATTTTTCCTCTCCCTTTCTATCTCTCTTTCTGGACTGCAGCAGCGAACAGGAAGCTTTGATGTCTTCGCATCTGTCCTTATTTCTTCTAAAAAAATAACAGCAAACAGCATGTTTTGGTACCAATATAAGTGCACCAGTGGGTGAGCTAGAAGCGGCTGTCCATCTGGTGATGAACACAAACATCCACTCTCCAGGCAAATGAGAAATCTTTTGCATTACAATTTGCATAGCCTCAGACACCACAGCAACGAGTAGCTTAGCAGCCATAATGCCACATGTAACTCCAACATGATCACAGTGCTCCCATGTACAAAGCGCTGACCACACCTGACCAGTCTGATCTGGTGTACAAAGCCCTGACCACACCTGATCACAGTCTGATCTTAAAAACGAAAACACCCTGTTGGCACAGAA